>NC_134490.1:90522580-90822580 GCF_040206685.1 Ascaphus truei
AACCTGCTGACTGTTTAGCCCATCAGATCTATTTATTTCCCCAAAATGAATGTAAGTAAAAATGTATTTACAAAAGTGTATACTGTAGGTTTTCAGCTAGACTGTATACACATGTTTAAAAGTATAGGCATCATGTATGGCTTAAAGAGAGAGCTTCTAATCATGTCCACTAGAGGCCCCCTGCAGTGTTTCCTCTGTCCTACGCCTGGCTGAGGTAAACTCAAAAGGTGCTTTAATCTATGTTGAGGCTTCTCTCCTTGCAGCCAGCCTGGTGCTTCCTCCTACAGGGAAAAGTATCCCGATAATCGCCATAGTACTACAATTTTCCTACTATGTGTTTATGGATTTTTTTCCCCCATCAACAGCCCTGTAATTGGCTGCTACAGGAGCCCAGGCTTTTGGATGAGCCAAGAGAGGGGAGATACTCTAATGAGCGGATTGGTCCAATTACACTCCAACTATTCTCATTGTATGGTTTCTGCATGGAGGTGGAAAGTGTACAAGTGCCTGCACATCAATAAACCTTCCCACTAATCTGGAGAAATAATTGACTTGTTGTGAACCTCTCCTTAAACCATCCTGGACACTGCAACGCCTCCTGCAAATATGTCAGCCCAAAAATCTTTTTTGCCCTCATGGATTCTAACCTTCTGTGGAAGTTATAGGATTTTGTTTATCTTCCCCTTTACTTTACTGCTGCTAATTGTAGGTTATCTCCTTTGTGTACTGTACATTTCTTTATTCAAATCTATTGGTTTAATAGCTCCATTGTCGTGACGGGGTGCTAGCCCACATGGCTCTTTACATTTTTGTGTGCTTTAAGTGTGGTGGTATTTTGCTAGTCTGCTTTCTGGGAACCCATCATTGGCTGAGGTCTAATTATTCCCAGAGGCCACTGGGTAAGAATTTAGACAGGTATGCTGTTGTGTGCACAGTATTATTGTTAGGTTTCTCTGGTATTTTCTCTGGGAGCCCTGTGACCTCCATGGGTTAGTGGAGGTCCCATTTCTCTCTGAGACCCACAGGGTTTAATACCAAGGTTGTGGCTCTCCCTGAGAGCCTGTGGTTACATGGGGGTTGGGGGGGGGGGGGGAAGTATCCCAGATATGAGCATAGCTCTTGAGTGGTCCCAGTTGGTGGTACTACCATCCAAACAAAAGTAGGTTTTAGGCTAGGATTATTTTCTATATGAGAGAAGGGGTAGTGTGTAATTTAAAAGGGGTATAAAACATTTTAAAAGGGGTATATTATTGGGTTTAGTCATAGGGATCTTTATATGTATTTCTCTAAGGATGTCTGCACATCCCTCTGTTATAGGCTGAGCAGCCCGTCACTCACCCAGGGACAATTAATGAGACTGCACATTGGCTGTGTCACATATTAAGTGTCATATATGAAGTGTCTTTGAAGTTCAAATCGGAGTTGAATTGGAGGTGAAGAATACAAGAACTGGACTTCTTTCCCATTGTCTGACTTTGCTTCACTTATTGTATTATAATTCCCTGTACTGAATTGTCTTTGTAAAATGTTGATCCCACTGTCTGCATTATATAAATAAAGATATACTGTATAATATATCCCCCCTCTGTGATAGACTGAGCAGCCTCTCATTCATCCAGGAAAAACTAAGGGAGGGGATTTTAATGGCAGTGGAGACAGGAAGGAGAGGAAGAGACGGATTAGATGAATAGGAGGGAGTGTAGTGTGCACAGAGAGGAGCAGCCACAGTAAGGGAGTGTAAAGAGTGGGGAGAGAGAGTGCAAAGAGGAGGAGGGCATGATGAAGGGGGGAGAAGGGAAAGCATGGGGAGAGGAGACAGAGAGACAGGGGAGAGCAGTGTGCACATGGGGGTAGGAAAGACAGCAAGGTGAGGAGTAGCAGGAAACAGAGACAGCAAGGAGAGGAGCATGAAGGTAAGAAGGAGAGGAGGAAGGGTAATGTGCGCATAGACATAGCATAGCAGACATAGTAAAGCAGGGACTGAAAAGAGGGAAGGAGAGTGCAAAGAGGAGCAGGGCATGATGGAGGAGAGAGGGGACAGAGAGAGCAACAGCAAGGAGAGGAGGTGAAAGAGAGACACTGAGAGGAGAAAATAGAGGATGACTAGGAGGAGGGAATGGAGAGCAGTGTGCACATCGGGCAGGAGGGAGTGCAAAGAGAGGGGAGGATAAACATCAAGGTCAGTTGAAAGAGGAAACAGAGAGACAGCAAGGAGAGGATGAGATAAGTTGGAGAGGACGGAGTGTAATGTGTACAGAGAGGAGCAGATACAGAAAGACAGGGAGTGCAAAGATCAGCATGGCATGATGGAGGAGAGAGTATGGTGGGGAAGAGAAGACAAGAGACAGCAAGGCATTACAGGGAGGGGTAAAAACAAAGAGTAATGTTTAATTAATAACCTTTCAGTTCTCCTAGATGGAAACAAACAAAAAATGGGGGAGCACAGGTTGAGGGACTATACAGATGTATATAAAACTGCACGGTATAGAGCTGTGAGTTGAAATATAGTAAGGTGTGCAATAACGTAAACACTTACATGGCCTTGTGTAAATGCTTTCACATCAAGGTGTCTTTGCTTTAGGTGTCTTCTCTCCGGTGTTCTTTCCGCTTAATACTTTTCTTCTCCTCTGTTGTGTGGTTGATTGTTCCTGGTCTTCTCCACACGAATGATTAGCAATGTTGTCCTCAGGATTAAATGAAACGAGAACAAATAGCGTAAGGAACAATACAGGAAATAAAATGAAATATAGCTGGGGTAGACAACTGTATTAAAATCAAAAAAGCAGATGATTACTGCATCCACTCACACGGGCAAGCGTGAGTGATCTCTGGAGGGAGGTATCTTTTAAGGCACCTAACTGCAGGGCTGTCACATCCCCCACCTGCTCCTTTATACCATATAGGTAGGGAAAGAAGGGGTAATGGGGCGGAGGTTGATTTAAAATGTAACCCCGTAAGGTTAATGATAGACTCACACGGCCATGTGTGAGTATAAACTCTGATTGGTATCTCTTCTCCCCTCACTGGAACTTCAAATCCAAACCTTCAACTGGGTTTGTTGAACCGCTCAAATAGTGCCTGGATCACACGATGATACACAAGGGTGTAGAGGTAGAAAAGCGTGATACTGCACCGACACACTTTATTCGAGCAAATACCCAGTATGTACCTGGCAGATACCTGGAATGCGCCGCTCCTCACCTCTGACAAGCCCCGTTGCGTTTGCCTTCCCAGCCTGGGTTCATGCCTGGCTGACGGGCGGCTGATCTGTTAAATGATAATGATTAGGATTTAATAGGCTGCAATGCTTCGCGTGTCTACCAGATGGCATAAATTCATGAATTGTAATGCAGTATATATATATATACTGTGCAGTATTGCAGCCAGCGGGAATAAAATGCTTCAATCCCTGCTTGGAAAATACCTCAATGCACTCGGGCAGAAAACAGTCATAAACCTCAATACACCCGGGTATACCCGAATTCGTGGGACTAGCCGAGCTCGAATTAAGTGTGTCGCCAGTGTACTTTATTAACAACAACGGGACAAAGTCCTAACAAAACATTTAAAAAAGCACTTAGTCAAAATGACTCAAGAGCTAGGTGTGCATAGACACAGCCAGTCCATCTGAAAAAGTTTGTGCAGGATACTCAAGTGCGCAGCTAACTCTCCGCGTCCGGTTGGTCTGCTGTGCTCCTGCCTCCTGCTTCCGACGGTGGCTGTAATGGTAAAAAATGTCTCAGGGATACTAGCAACGCGTTTCGCCCTTCTTGGGCTTCCTCAGGCTCCGTCGGAAGCAGGAGGCAGGAGCACAGCAGACCAACCGGACGCGGAGAGTTAGCTGCGCACTTGAGTATCCTGCACAAACTTTTTCAGATGGACTGGCTGTGTCTATGCACACCTAGCTCTTGAGTCATTTTGACTAAGTGCTTTTTTAAATGTTTTGTTAGGACTTTGTCCCGTTGTTGTTAATAAAGTATCACGCTTTTCTACCTCTACACCCTTGTGTATCATCGTGTGATCCAGGCACTATTTGAGCGGTTCAACAAACCCAGTTGAAGGTTTGGATTTGAAGTTCCAGTGAGGGGAGAAGAGATACCAATCAGAGTTTATACTCACACATGGCCGTGTGAGTCTATCATTAACCTTACGGGGTTACATTTTAAATCAACCTCCGCCCCATTACCCCTTCTTTCCCTACCTATATGGTATAAAGGAGCAGGTGGGGGATGTGACAGCCCTGCAGTTAGGTGCCTTAAAAGATACCTCCCTCCAGAGATCACTCACGCTTGCCCGTGTGAGTGGATGCAGTAATCATCTGCTTTTTTGATTTTAATACAGTTGTCTACCCCAGCTATATTTCATTTTATTTCCTGTATTGTTCCTTACGCTATTTGTTCTCGTTTCATTTAATCCTGAGGACAACATTGCTAATCATTCGTGTGGAGAAGACCAGGAACACTCAACCACACAACAGAGGAGAAGAAAAGTATTAAGCGGAAAGAACACCGGAGAGAAGACACCTAAAGCAAAGACACCTTGATGTGAAAGCATTTACACAAGGCCGTGTAAGTGTTTACGTTATTGCACACCTTACTATATTTCAACTCACAGCTCTATACCGTGCAGTTTTATATACGTCTGTATAGTCCCTCAACCTGTGCTCCCCCATTTTTTGTTTGTTTCCCTTTATCACTAAGGATCCTGGATAGGTCCTCTTTGGGGTTTGAGCAGCGGGGAAGAGAATCGGAAGTAGAGGGGACCTTAAAGTACCCTTTAAGGTTGTATTGTTCTGTCACTAGAATTGTATCACCCCATTAGTCAATCTTTTCAGGTAGCGCCCGGGCTTTTCTGTACACCACAGTTCTCCTAGATGAGCATATGTTACAACACGTACATTACAGCTGCATAATAGATTTTCCCTTAGAGATTTATGGCATTAGTAAGTTAATAAGTACAGAGCTACAATATAATAATAATAATAATAATAATAATAATAATAATCAAATGCTAAGTAAAATTTATAGAATTCTAGAGATAATGGAAGTGCAGAGAACAATAGTGACATACTAAAAATAAGATCCACATCATGAGGAGAGCATTGTTGTAGAGGTATATCAAAAGTACTAAGAGAGTTTAGTTGATTTAGAGTGGTTTAGAATCAACAAAAGTACTTGAAATGCAAAAGTGGGAGTTATTTGCTTATTTCAACTTGCAGCCTTGTATAGTTGTAACAGATAAATAAGAATGATATTCTAGACACATTTTGGAGGCATACAGTAAATGTAATGAAGAAAATGCAGTGGAGGAGGGAGAGTACTATTTAGAAGAGTATCCATGTATCTCCAATACAAGCCCTATAGTGTACTGCACATGGAGAGTTACAGACGCAGCGGCCGTTATTCGAACACTTCACGCATTCTTTACCTTGGAATACCCATGTCATGGCGCGTGATTTCTTCCAACCTTCCCGCCTTAAGACACGAGTGCAGAAAATTGCATTTTAGTGCTAAACACTGAAATTGACACAGAATCACAGTACTGTACACATTACAATTCATTCATTTCTGCCACGGATACGAAACAGAATCCAATACATTTAAACAAAGCAACCGCGATAAACACGTGTGCCTGGGGCGATTGGCCAAGTAAATGCCGCGTGGAGTACTGAAGAGCACACGAAAACGGCTCTGTGATTTATTGAAATAATGGCCGCTGCATCTGTATCTGTGAACACTCCTGAGATACCTGGAGAATAGGCTAATTGAAATAATTGACGACAGAGAAGCCCAATGCTACATCCAACATGACAAAAATACAGAGTAAAATACTTATATATTCTCTTGAAAAAGGGTCATCTGGTAGTGTTAGGACTTGCGAACAGGTGTCTGCCTTGTCGTGGCTCGCAAACTACAATGCTTTAACCAAAGGGTTAAACTAAATGACCCTTTTTCAAGAGAATATATAAGTTTTTTACTGTGTATTTTTGTCATGTTGGATGTAGCATTGGGCTTCTCTGTCGTCTGTTGTATACATATGCCATGCTCAATAGTACTCCTTTTTGACTATATATATATATATATATATATATATATATATATATATATATATATATATATATATATATATATATATATATATATATACACAGTGGTCGACAAATCACCAAAAAATCTACTCACCACCTAGTACCACACGTGTGCTGCTTGGGCCAATAGAAGCTCGCCACAATGTTAAATCCACTCGCCCGGGCGTGCAAATGTATAGGTTTGTTGAACACTGTATGTATATATATATATATATATATATATATATATATATATATATATATATATATATATATATATATATATATATATAGATAGATAGTGGGGCTCAGGGGTTCCCAAAAAGAGCTTACTGGGGTTTTGTTAATTGAAATAATTGTAATATATTTAGCAAATTAGCCTAATTCTCAATTATCTCTCTCTGGTAAAAATCCGGTTGTATTGTCTGGATTGAAAATGTCGAATTTGAGGTAAAACTTTTCGATATTGCTACATTTTTTACCAACCAAAATCCGTATGGGTTGCAAAGTTGTTTACACACCTCTAGTTGCCATATTATTCACATACTGTAGTATTAATTAAATGAACTATAAACATGCATGTTGATATTTTCAGAAAAGGAAGGAAAATGGAAAGAAACGTCACACAGTAACATAATTTACAGTAACAGTATTTGCAATAATATATTGTTTTCCTTATGCAGTAAACTGCATTTATACAGTGCTAGCTTGTTTGTATTTATCCAGATGTTTTTTTTAAGGTGTTTAGAGAAGAACCATTTAAGGTGTAAAGTTCTATAGAATCTAGCCAGATCCATGTCTAATTCCAGAGGGTCAGTGCATGTGGTGTGAACAAAAGAGAGTCCTTTATTCATAACTCTAAGTTGATATTTACCACCAGATGTGGGACCTGGTCTGCATCCCCCTTCTCAGTGGCTCATGTGTGTCGATGTTTCCGCCCGCCCTTTGAAATGACCTCGTTTGACCTTGGGGTGTCTCTATCAATGATGGGCACCTTTTTTGTTTGCCTTCCTCTTAATCAAAATACTGTGAATATAAATCTAGAATAAGGATCTGTCATCAAAATTTAGCATAGGTTGAACTTGTCTTTTTTTCAACCTTATCAACCATGTAGCTGTGTAGTTATGTAATTATGTAGCTAAGTAACTATAAAAAAAAAAGGGAAAAAAACAAATGCAATTATATTTGACCAAATCAAGTTGCTATGCGCTGCATATACTGTAATCTCTATATAATCTCTATGGAATCATCATGCTACACAAACCGAAGAAATATAGACCCAAAGCAAACATCAAACTACATTAACACTATCAACAGATAGATATTAACACCTACTGCAAATAGAGAAAGTGGCCACTTACAGCACAGTATACATATACATCACAATCTGCACTGGAGATAGCAAATTAACACACTGTATGATTCACTCCTCTCCAATAGTTATATTTCAGCAACCAAAGAATCACACACAAATCTTCCCAGCTAAACTAGCCAGAGGAGAATACTACAACAGTCTGCACCAATTCACAATGCAAATTTAAACTATACTTCCGAAGTCAGTATGGTGTATTACAGTAAGTCAACAGTGGGCCTTTTTCTTTTTTTGCCAGTTTCCCAAAGTACAGTAATTTGCACAACATTTGTCTCCTTTGCATCAACTTGCTACTATATTTAAATAGTTCCATAATGTTCATACTGTGGCAGAATTACCGGTGATCAGTGAGAAACAGACATACAGTAGTTTGCAGCAGGAGTGTAATTCCCTTTGGTTTATTTTGGCTATAGACTTAAATCCAACAATACTTGTGGGTACTCTGTGCCTTTAAAGCTAAGTATCAAAATAAAAACCTACTCCCCCAAGCACGCTAACAAAACAACTTTTCAACTACTGGCCAGCTAAGCTGGATCCAGTAAAAACACTGCAATGTGTAGCAAAACTACACTGGGTAGTTCTTACCCACACAAGTGTGAAGAATCTGTACCTGAGTTTGGTGGGAGCTCACTCTTGCAGAGCTGGTGTGCTCTCAAACAAACCTCCCCTTACAATTGCAAGTACTTTCACCTGTGCTTGCAATCATGCTGCTCTGTCTCTCTGCTCTGGCATTGGAAGAAATCCCACACACCCTTGTCTTGGAATTGGCAATCTGCCCTTTTTATACTCGCCTCTTTCTCTGACTCTTTGCCGAGCATAATTCAAGTTCACTTGGATATAACAATGTTTGCCACACACTTCTGCCTTGGCCTTGTTCCTGAGACCTGCTGCATAGGTCTGCTTCCTGTGCAGAAGCACTGGATCCCCAGTGCTACTCTACCCTGTTCCCAAGACCTCCTGCATTCACCCCAAGCAGGTCTGCTTCCTGGTACCTGCGCTGAAGCTCTACATTCTCGGTGTCTGCCTTATCCTGTTCCTGAGACCTCCTGCATTCACCGCAAGCAGAGGTGTGCTTCCTGGTACCTGTGCTGAAGTGTTGGATCCCCAGCGCCAGCTTTGCCTGTCCCCCGAGGTCTGCTGCCTTCTCTCCTTGCAGGGGCCTAGTTCCTGGGGCCTGCTGTATATCTCCATTGTAGAGGCCATGTCCTAGTTCCTGTGCTGAAGCACTGGTTTCCCAGAGCTAACCTTCTGCTTCCTGTTTCCTGAGGTCTGCTGCATTCCTGCCTTGCAGAGGCCTTAATTATGAGCCGCTCCAGCTCCTCGCGTAGAGGCCATTCCCGCAGTAAGGCTGCTACGCTGAAGCGTGGCGTACCCGATTCCTTGTTGCCGAACTTCTGCCTGGATATCGATTTATCTGTGGATATCTCCACCTTCATCTGTGTTGTTGTTATTGTGGGAATATTCCCTGCTGTGATTGGTAATGCCTCAATCAGCCTTTTATTATTGTCTTTCTATTTTGGAGATTGACAGTTTGCGCTGACCAATATCCTGTATCCATGGATATCGATTTACCCTGACGTCTCCAACCCTGACCCTGGCTTGTCTAAGGATTACTCTACATTCTCCAACCCTGACCCTACTACGAATGACTATGAACTGCGCAATCCAGAACCGGCTTTGTGGTCGTGTATTCACATCCCCTACTGTGCACAGTAGGACACAGAGCTGTGACCAGGATTTAGTCAGTGTCTCCACTTCTGGGAAAGTGAAGACTTGAAGAAATAACGTGATGGAGGAAGCACGCAGGAGCCTTTTCTGTTTGTAAATTGTGCGAGAAACGAGGAAGAACAGAACCTTGTGGCATTGCAGTACCACGGGAAAATCTACTACAGAACCTGAACAGACCTCCCCATACACACAGAGCTCCTGGTCTGGTATGTTGATGAACAGGAGCTTGGTATCAATAGGGCACGCTGTGGAAAAGTAACGCGCCAGCACAAGTTGGCCATAAGGTACGTTTTTCCACATATGGTGATATCTGTGCTCCTCAAAAGATGCATTTGATTGTCTATTGCAAGAGAACTTGGACCTTCTCTCCAAAGGGTTGAGCTGTGAAGTTTCACATATCACATTTTAATTTTTTAGTCAAACATGTAGCCCATAGACCCCCCCCCCATGCTCATATCGGGTACCCTAGGGTGTCTCTTAGTCTGGCTACGTGTTTTAGTGTGGTGCATACCTGCTGGCAACAGGAGGGCCTAAGTCTCCCACGGTGACATGGGGGACAACAGGACAGGTTTCTGGGGTGGATGCCTTTGTTCTCCTCAATGGTGCAGCGCCTCCATCTGTAGTAGGCCCCAGGGATATGGGGTGGAATCCCTACTGCAGAATCCCCTCCCAGGGACGAGAGATTCCAGTCTCACACTCTGTCTCTTCAATTAGCAGCAGCTCTTTATTAATTTCTTCTCAGCAGCAGCAGACAGGTACAAATCATATATATATATATACACAGCCAGACTGCTATCTTCCTTCAGGATGTCCCCTTGACTCCACTCTGGGCCTAAAGGCCACCCTAAGCAGGGCAAGAGGCATTTGGTCCACCTATATATCTAACAGCTCTACTCATTCTCCTACTACTCCACTCTCCTGCCTCTAACACACACTAAATAGGAACACACTGTCATAAGTAGATTCAGCAGGCACTGCCCCTGTGTCTCTTGATTGGACACAGAGTCAGGTGACCTACCTTCACTATCTCAGGGCAAGTGCTTGAGGTGGGGAAAACCCATGATAACTCCTGGCAGACCTGCCCTTACAAAGGATTACTGCCAGGAGGAGAGTAGAAATATAGCCCATAAACTTACCAGGGCTACACTCTCCCTCAGGTGGAATCCAATGGTCCCCACTTGGACCTAATTTGCTGGGCCATCCTGCAGGTGAACAACCTGTGAAAATACAGACAATGAAATTAATACATTGCATCCACAGAACTGTAACACCCAGATGGTGACATAATCAGAGGGAAACTCCCAACATGGAGAACCCACACTAATAATAATGACGGGGATCAAGCTTCCTTATTTCCCGTCCATTATGATCTACAATCTTAGTGATGTACGACTGAAGCGGCCCATTCCCCGGCCTGTACACTATCTTGTGCATGTATATGTTCCTGCCAGTACTCCATACCCTCATCAAGGAACAAATTTTATCCTCAGTCTGATAAGCAGAGTTACCACCCTTAATGCGTAAGTACTCAATGACCGCGTCTCTGAGCCAGGTGTCTCTCTGATCTTCTATCTCTTGCATGATTGGTACATACGGGAACTCATACCCATGAGACTGTCTATATCTTGCCACGATAGCTCTATCAGCTCTGCTTAACTTCGTCAACTTTCTGTTCCCAGCCTTTCTTGGCAGTACTCAGAATTGAGGCTCCTCAGGTGCAATATCATCATATAAGATGGAAGAACCTTTGGGTGTCACTACCTTCTGCATGATCTCTCTCCATCTATTATCTAGTTCGTCGGCAACCTCCTGTCTGGAGTAAATGCCTACATCCCACCAATGGTCTACTATATCATTCTTTATCAGAACAAACCTAGTACGGTCCATCCCTTCATCATACCCCGTGAATAACGGTGTCCACCATTTATCTTGGTGCTCATATGAGGATGACACACTCATACATTCCTCATACAAGAAAAAGGTACTGCCATGGGGTATAATGTCGCACCCACGTACGCCAATATATTTATGAACAAATTTGAAAATGACTTTGTCCATCACCACCCTTTGCTCTGGCTGCACAGGAGTATGTGGGTGTGATATATAGACAATATCTTTCTCATTTGGTCAGGTACTGAGGATAGTCGCCTCAATTTTATAGCACACCTTAAATGTCTCATGGGGCACTATTGGATTCACATCACTAATTGACATGAAGGCTATTAATTTCTTACACTAAAATTTACATTCATAACCATAGGCTGGAATCTGACATATATAGTACACCAAAATTACAGATAGAAATAATTTATTACCCTACAAAAGCTTCTATCCCCTGGGTACGATCACACAGTCAGTTCTTCAGAGCTAGGCGTACCATAGCACATCTGAAATAGTCCCACAGAGACTTAATAATATGCAGAGGACATTTTCTGATAGGGATTATTCCACTCCACTCCGAAACGCAATAAGACTGAGATCCCAACAAGAGATCATTATTAGAGGAGGCTCGGAAACCGGGTTTCACAAGTGACTTCTCAGTCCCATTTATTTTCACTTATGGGACTTAGAGTGGTCCCATTAAGAATATCATGCTATGTCACTGGCATCTCCTCGGATTATTGGATTCCCTAATTCCCTTTCTGACTGCCAATTCCCTTTTTTCATATAAAATATATATTTATGCACCTGGGGTGGGTGGGTGTAACAGGGGAATGTATCCCTGTTCAAAAATGTGCCTCTAATCCAGCAGTGTGGTGGTTAACTGCTGGTAACAGTTAACCAACACCACCTAGCTGAGTACAGGTGTTAGGAAAAGCCTGCCTCTGAGACAGGAAGAGAGATTCCTGAGCTCACACGTGAGCTGACCCAGGAAGCAGAAAGAACAGACAGAGCAGAGGTTCCTGGGTCTCACAGGTGAGACTGACAGAGAGAATACAGATGTCTGGAGCTTACAAGACTTCTAAACCTGAATGCTGATATAGCCTGAGGAAAAGGCAGCAACCCAGGAAAGAGAGAAGCCTTCCCCACTACAGCTACCATAAAGACAGATAAGCTTTACTTTCTAAGACTGTTGTATATCTGCACATATCAAAATATATGTTTGGGGCTGGGAAACATGTTAATCTAAAGGGAGTTGTGGACTGCATATGTTTAACTAGAAATACTCCCAAAGTGGAACAGAAGCTTTGCTGACCCCTTATTTGCATACGTTTGATGATTTTCTTGTGTTAAAGAAGCAGACGCAATAAAGCCTTATTTTAATTTCACCTTTAAAACAGTCTCCATTGCGTACCTCTGCACATGTCCTCTTACAGGGGGTATATCAGTTTGGGCATTTCATTCCAACACTGCACCACCCTGAGGAAGGTCCCGTTTGTGGATACGAAACATTGGTGATTTGTGTCTTTTCTACAATATATATTCTTCAAATCTTAACCTGAGTGCTGTCTGCTGATTCCCGTGCGAACGGTATCGTATATATGTATGTATGTATGTATGTGTGTGTGATTATATGTATATATGTATATATATATATACTGTATATGTATACATACATACATACATACATAAATACATAAAAACACAGAAAAAAGACTAACAGGATCCCTAAGTATAGCACTCAATACTTTCATGTATCTATATCCCTTAGCACCGTTAGTTCCCTTCTATATTTGTATTATGTGTTTTCTTTGTTTTGACGACTAAGAAATTAAGATTGTATTTTTTGGGGTTCTGATTTAGCCTTTAGTATATATAATGTGAGTGACTTCTTCGTGTGTGTGTGTGTGTGTGTGTGTGTGTGTGTGTGTGTGTGTGTGTGTGTGTGTGTGTGTGTGTGTGTGTATATATATATATATATATATATATATAATTAATACTACGGGTCCACATCTATCTTAATTGACTACTTTTGATATACTAAGGACATTTAAAACTGTTATACTGTTCATCATTCTCTATTGTGTGGCCTTTCAGCACTGGACTCTTGTTTTTTTTTAACCCATTCCTACCCATTGAACATAATGTGAGCCAACTTCGGTACCAAATCATTAAAGTGTGACGAAGGGGGATAGTCTCACTCTTTGTTTACTACTGAAAGAGTTCAAGTACAGAAGGTTACTGGGAACCCTAGCACCAAAGGGGATCAATAAGAGTTAGACCTAAGCTGTTGCTTTTGAGTTCAGGTGTGTGCCCCACCCACAGTTTCGACTCCTCTCTTTTCTCTCCCCTAATCTTGGTGCTTTTCGACATTCACATGTCAACAGGGGATCTATGAGTTAACCGTGGCTTGGCTCCTTAGAACTTTCCTCTTCTGACTAAGTTTTTAGATTTATCCGTAGATCGAGTACGTACAATGTGCCGCTGGTACCTGTTTTTGACAGGTGTACACATGGCTTGATCTGGTCCGATAATTACCATTTTCATATGCTATTGATCCTGCCTTGACTACCTTGGTTATGACCCACCTTTACTCAGCTCCCCATGCTATACATAATTCATTTATTCTAACTGGTAGCTTAGAATAACCATCACCATTATTGATACATCTGCCTTCATTTTCATGTTTTTATCTGGGTAAACTATTATAGAGGAACTATTTTCTTTTTTTGCATATTTACCCATTGGTCTTATTCAGGTTTATGTCTACATATGGGAGAGACCTATCATCTACTTTGGTATGCACATCACATTCATGACAATATTTTTTATTAGAAACCCCCCTGTGTATGCTCCCATTACTTCGTATTTGGGGTTCTCATGCACAAAGCATTTTGAATGATTCAATTCCAGTTATTGTGTGCTATTGTCCCGTCTGAGTACACTGAGATAAGTGTATCCCTTGAAGATGTTTGGTAACAGCTACTGTATCTCGGATCGGTGTCTTATTTTGTTTTCCCTATGTGCCTGAGTGAATCGCTAACTGGTTACCATGGTAACGTAGATGCCCCGATTTCTGTGCACATCCGCATTGACGCCGATGGGGGATCACTATGGCAACACCAAGTGTGTCTCTAAATTCTCCTCTGAATAGACGTCGCCCCACGCTGCTTATCAGTCCTGATGTCGGACGCAGAGGCTTTTTGCCCTCTATTTGATTCAGCAATCAGCTGCTGAATCCCTGCCTTCCAATGACGTCACAAATCCAAATCAGCATAAAGAGGATATTCTTCATCTATTCAGATAAGTGTCTCCTACTGCAGATCACCCTGGGTTCCTTCTATACATAATAGGACTGATAGAGCACTTTTGATAGTTTATTCTGTTGTTTAACTATACAGTATCTGCACATCTATACTGCATTGTGCTGGAACTTTGCCTCATAGGGTATACTGTACATTGAGTTTGAAGGCTGCGCTTATAGTGCTGGCGCCAGCAACATGACGCAGCATCAAAACAAATTCATTGCCACTGCCGTGTGCGCTTATAGCAAGCGCGACGCGACGGAGCAACGGCTTGGTCATGATCACTGAAAGTCATCTCAATTTTGATTTTTCCAGCGACTGTACCCTAACGTCGCCGTCACTATAAGCGGAGCCTGAGGATGCATTATTTTGTCACTTAGCTGTCTTGCTAATTTGAATTCTATTATTGTTCTTTTTAGTCTTCTGTGCTTTCACACTAGCCTGGCACTACATAAAATTGTTGTACTTTAACATGTTTTTTTGTTCTGAACACATACTATAATTACAAGAGAGGGTTGTGTGGAGGGTCACAAATTTTTGTGGGAACTGCCAGAAGAAGGGGCTCACCTTCCGAAATGTTGCACCCCTTGTTACTCATTGCACCTGTTTCCCTTGTTTTTCCCAGTTTCCCTCTATTCTTCCCCCTTTTTCCTTCCTCCTTCCTCGCCCCCCCCCCACCCTGTTGCTGTTGACTTTATCTTTACATTTGTATAAACACATTCTGTATTCTGTGCTTCACTGAGTGTCTGTGTTCATGCACTGTATTTTCATTTATGGCTGTTGGTACAGATTGATGTGGTAACACAAAGAGCCATATTGTGCAGCGCTTTCACACAGCATACATGTGATTAATAAAGGATAAAAATCATCCTTGAAATTGTGAACAAGTGAATAATTAAATAAATATAAAGTGTAGCTTTAGGTGAATATTGTTTAAAACCTCTGGTGAAGACTTGATTCCTACAGTCCTCCAAATCAGTCAACTCTCCACAAATTCCAGAAGAGCAGGATTACCCAAAATAAAGAAAACATATGTAGTGTGCACTGTTGTCACAAGTGGATGTATTTAAGGGATCTTGGCTCCTACAGATTTTCTACCTATAGCAAGTAGATACATACAGTATACAGAGCCTATCTCCAACTGTGGCTTAACAGCTTCTTTTCATGAAGATCAATGCAGAATATACCTCAGGGTGAAGCAGGAAAAGGAGACATAGTGCAGATCAATTTTGACAAAGGTGTATTAAAAGTATGTACTTCATGTACTCACATTCTTTACAATTGTAGCAGGGTAGAACTCCTCACTGTCACGCTGTGCTCACCACAAACAAGATGAGACCCTGGTACTGAGATGGGAGTAGTAACAAACACCAGCCACAGGCACGGGGGCCATGTCCGGAGTGTAGGTTTGCCTTGACAGCCGGGTCAGGGATGTAGAGATCAGAGTAGTCTTTATACTTGCTGAGTTCAACGTAGGAGATATCCGGAGCATAGAAGGTACTTTTGCCGAGGTCAGGGTTGGAGAGTGGAGAGTGGTCGAGGTACAATGCCGAGTTCAGGATTATAGATAAGTGAGGAGTCAGAGAAAGCCAAGATCAGGAGCCAGAGGTTTAAGTAGTCAAAGCAAGCAGATTCGGTGCACAGAAGATCAAACTGGAACAAAGCAACAGGACAGGGACAAGGCAGGAACAGCAAGGGTAAACACAGAGTAACAAGAATCTATGCTCAGCCAATGTGCCTATAACATTGGTGTGCATATATAGGATGGATCAGCCAACCCCCATGGGGGGTGGAGCGGGGTGCGGCCTCTGCGGTAGCTGTGATAGGTCCAGGGCTCAACGAGCAGGTGTAGCTGTTTGTGCAGCTAAAGAATTCATCTATGAGCAGGTGTAGCTGTTTGGCAGCTAGTGGATCTTGACACGGAGCTTGGGGGCGTGGCGCACGTATCACATGCAAGCTCTGTGCACGGCATTATTCGGGGGCGGAGCCAGAGTCTGCGGTGTCAGATGACGCCATTTTGGCGCGCATGCATGCTGCGCGCGTCTGGTAAGGAATGTGGTCCATAGGCAATCCGCGCGTGCACGGTGGTGCTCGAGAGGATGCGCGGAGCGGCTGTACTTCGGTAATCCTTACACTCACCAATGGGGGGATTTGGTTTAGTTCTGCAGAGGTGCGTCTGCAATGTTGGGGTTGGCAGGGTTGAGAAGCTGGACATTCTACCTGCTATGTGGAGGCATGGTGGCCATGTTGGGGTTGGCAAGGCTGGCAAGAGAGAGACAGGATATCCTGGGGAACTGGAGACCGCAAGGTCAGAACTGTCTGGGACCGCATAGGGGAAGGTAGTGTCCTGCGAGCTAGACAGGCTTCCTGGGACTAGGCCACATAATGCCCTATAGGCCCTGAGCCACACTAGTAAAGTATTATAGGGGCGGCCATACTTCAAGGATTTTCCCATTAGCTGAGCTACACTGGCGACACACTTTATTCGAGCTTGGCTAGTCCCACGAATTCGGGAATACCCGGGTGTATTGAGGTTTGTGACTGTTTTCTGCCCGAGTGCATTGAGTTATTTTCCAAGCAGGGATTGAAGCATTTTATTCCCGCTGGCTGCAATACTGCACAGTATATATATATATACTGCATTACAATTCATGAATTTATGCCATCTGGTAGACACGCGAAGCATTGCAGCCTATTAAATCCTAATCATTATCATTTAACAGATCAGCCGCCCATCAGCCAGGCATGAACCCAGGCTGGGAAGGCAAATGCAACGGGGCTTGTCAGAGGTGAGGAGCGGCGCATTCCAGGTATCTGCCAGGTACATACCGGGTATTTGCTCGAATAAAGTGTGTCGGTGCAGTAAACCAAGAGTAACCAGGAAGGTACCCATGTGTACCACCAATACACAACGTAGCGCTGCCCTCACACATACATTTGGGGATACCTTGCGGACATCTCAGTTGCCCAAGGGATAGGGTGCAATTAGGATCCTTAGGGGGTTTAACTGCTCCCTGGGATAGAAGGAAGGTATTGGGTAATATTGTATTGTGTGTGTGTGTGTGTACTGTGACATAGTCCCAGAATATTAAGCAGCTGGCTGTCTGAATTAAGACAGAAAGTGCAAAAAAGGGAAACATTATCCATTCCATAGTTTCCCATTTGCTGAGACTGTGGAATGGAAACTCCAGGCCAAAGCCAAAATTATTTAATTTTTAAGGTGCCTGTTTATTCTAAGAATTTTCTTAAAGACTGCCCATTAATCTTTCACATTTTTTCTACAAAAATGATATCCCAATTTATTCATTTTAGATTACTCACCGGTTTATAAAAAAATATGCCTTTCTAAAATGTTAAGTTTTTGTTGTACCCATATGACATGGTTTTGATCATGTATTTCAAATGAGACCTATGATCAGTGTTTCCCAAATGTTTGTGGTTCCTCAATAATTTGGGTCATGTAATTTCTTTTAGCACCCCCATAAACCTGTTTCATGTTGTTGTAATGCTAATCTCATTGCCCCAGTCTATGTCTGGATAATTAAAATCACCAATTCTAGAAACACGACCTACAATAGTTTTGTTGCCTTTTCATTTTGCAAAAGCATTTTGGCTTCCTCAATCTCACAGGTGATTTTTAGCATATCCCTAAAAAAAACATTTTCTTTGTACCTTTACCTCCACTGCTAATGTATATCCACCAGGTCTCTATATTTTCATAATTCCCTTCATAAACATCTTCCCTTATAATAGGTTTTAATCTGGTTTAACATAAACATACTCCACCACCTCTTCTATTTGCTCGACCCCTCTGATAAAGGGAATACTGCCCAATTATGTGTTTAATTCCACCATTCATCAGTAATGCCTATGTCTGAAATTATACTGCTCCATTGTAGCTAATAATTAGAGCTCCCCCATTTCATCTGTCAGGCTTCTTGTAGATACATAGTGAATAAAGGGGAAAATGCTGCACACTGTCAAAATAATAAATAAAGGATACAAATACCGGTGCTCCTGGTTCAGAATTCTCTGTGATACTCTAAAGTATAATGAAGGGTAAAGGAACAGGCATGCCATTCTGCTTTTGAGAAAGGCCAAGTATGCCCGAAGCGTCAAGTTATCTTGTTGGCAAAAAATTAATTTTGTTTAGAAATCCGTGGAGCCCTGTTCCTTTACCCTTCATCAGGCTTCTTGCAGAAGCATACAACTCAGTCAAGCCTCTGTTTCAAAGACAGACACACTACTCAGGTGTGTTAGGTAAGTAATTTACCAAACAACACCAACTGCAGTCTCAATCAGGGAAAAGAGAATAAAAAAATGTTTGCTACAGACTTCCAAATCCTACACAATCAAATTAAATTAACCCACTGTACACTCTCCAAGTTCACAAACCAATGTTAGTATACACTAGTATAGAAAGATTCACATTTTTGTTAATGCACCTGTAACAGGGGACTTATCCCTGTTCACAAATGTGCCTCTAATCCAGCAGTGTGGTGGTTAACTGCTGGTAGGCAATTAACTAACACCACCTGGCTGATTGCAGGTGGTAGAAAAAGCCTGCCTTTGAGACAGGAAGTGAGACTCCTTAGCTCACACCTCAGCTGAACTAGGAGACAGAGCAGAGATTCCTTAGTCCACAACTGGGCTGAACCAAGGAAGGACAGATGTCTTGAGCGACAAGCTGACCACAAGACAAAGGGGACAAGATTCTAAACTTGGAGCCTGATATTGCCTGTGCACACAAGGGTGCGGTTCCAAGAGAGCAGAGAAGCTTCCCCTACAGCAGCCCAGCTAACAGATAAGACTTTTCGTATAAGACTATTATCTATGTCTACTGCTGCGGCCGAGTTTATTTGAGCATTTGCCCATTCTCGGCCGCAGCAGTAACCTGGCGCGCGCCAGAGGGTGCCGGGCGCGCGCCGAAGACACGGAGGAGCGCCCTCCGATCGGGGCTTTCTCTCTCCCACTGCCGGGTCCGCCGGGTCCGCCGGGTCCCCCGGAACCCCCTGCCGCCGTCCCCCACATCGCGGGACACCAGGGCTCCCTCGGGGAGCCCTGGACGCGCGTGCAGGGGGCGCAGGCACCCGATGACGCGCGGCACGCCGAGGGAGTGCGGCTAGCATGCCGGGGCATCCCCAGGCTTGCGGAGCTAGCCGCACTCAAATAAAGTGTGCCGGTAGTGTATGTGTATTGATAAATGTCTCCATGATTTGGGGCTGGTAAATAGCTTAGCTAACCAACCCAGTCATAGAGGGCTGAGCTACATGTGTAGATAGTCTCCAAAGCAGAGATAGATAGGTTTTTTTTTGTTTGGCTTATTCTCTTATGTTGATTTTTGCTGTGTTTAAAGCGACAGGCACAATAATGCCCTGTTTTAATTTCACCTTAAAACAGTCTCCATTGTGTACCTCTGCACATGTCCTCCTACAGCACCCAAACTAGAATTAACACCCATTGACTTGAAAGGTAGTTAATACCTGCTTGGGTGTGTTAACCCATATTATAGGCTAAAGCTATTCAATTCCAGGCATTGTTGAAATCCCTGCTCTCTGATTGGATAATGTCTGGAATTTTTTAACCAATAAGTAATGACCTGGAATTTTTGGCACCCTGACAAGTTTTTCAGCCAATCAGCTTTCAGTTTTCATTCACAAAGAGTGAGATCAGCTCTTAGACAGGGGAGCTAATTGGACAGGAGGCACCAGCGAGGCACTGACTCCTCCCCCACCATGCCTGCAGAGAGCTCATCACAGAAGAGTGAGGAGAAAGGTTTGTGTGTGTGTCTTGTGTTTTGTGTGTGTAAATTGGACAAGCAGGGTGTTTTATTGGTGTGTCTTCTGTTGGTGTTTGTTTTGTGGGTGTAGAGGGAGCAGCAGAGTCTGTTTTTTTGTGTGTTTTGTGGGTGCAGAGGGGGGCTGCAGTGTGTCTTCATTGTGGGTGGAGGAGGGGTGCAGAGTGTTTTTGTGTGTGTGTGTGTGTGTGTCTGCAGTGTGTGGGTTTATAGGGGGCTGCAGTGGGTGTAGAGGGTGTGCTGCTGGTGGGTTTTATAGATGTAGAGGGGGCAGCAGTCTTTTTTGTTGTGTGTGTGTGTGCATTTTGTTTTGTGGTTATTGAGGGGGCTGCAGTGTGTGTGTGTGTGTGTGTCAGTGGGTGTAGCGGGTGGAGGAGGTCTACATAGTGTGTGTGTGTGTGGTTTTGTGGGTTTACAGGGGACTGTAGTGTGTGTTTGTGGGTGTAGATGGGGGCTACTGTGTCTTGTGGGTGTAGAGGAGGGGGGTTGCAGTGTGTACGGCGACTGCAGAATGTTTTTGTGTATATAGAGGAGAGGCTGCAGTGTGTGTGTATATAGAGGGGGGCTGTGTGTATGTACAATTTCCTTTGAACAAACTTGCTGTAAAAGCAAAAGATTATAAACAATCACACTAATAAAAATCAGTATGGCTACAAAAGTGTCTATCTTTTATATGTAATGTTTAAAAAAATAAAAAGCCTATATTTAGCCTATAATAGTAAGAATCCCCTCAGAACAGGGCATTACTGGCCAATGCCCTGATCTTAAGGGATTATTACTTAAACAGAACTTGATAAATAACTCCCTCTTATCCAAATTATAGAGATATCATCAATATACCTGAAATGTGTGCAGTTTCTGTTGCTTACGAGAGATTGTATTGCTGAATTGTTGTTTTAAGACCCATCTTGTAATTAATATCCTATTCAGACATTAGAATACATAAATTAATGCTCTATGCCCTATTAGTTAGTCATTCGTTAAAGTCTGATACAGTAGGCATTTATAACGACAAATTACATTTACTGTGTAATATATTAACATTACATTTTAATATAACTACAGTATGCTCAATTTTCCAAACAGAATTTTTATTTTTTTTATTTTTAGTTATCTTTTTATTACTATCTGACTAGAAACATTTGAAAGATGCTTAATATTAAAATTATATTATTCTGCAAATGAAACAAAGAAAAAATGTTGTAATTAATGATGATAAAAAGAACTAATTAACACTGTTTCATTCACATATTTTCCTTATATAACGTTCTATAATTATTTTAGAAAATAATTAGTATGAAAGGCATTCAATGTCATTAAAGTAACATTTCTCCCTTGATGCTTCTGAAAGAAAATAAATTATCTATAAAAAAAAAAGCAATCTTGATTATGTACAGTTTAGTGTGAATAGAACAGACTGTAATTGTACGAGATGTCTGAGTCTGTTGGTAGATTTCCATAACAAACTTCCAAACAGTACAGCTGTGTTTGTCTTCTTAAATGATCGACTTTCTGTATACAAAGTAGGATTTCTTATGCCCTGGCTATAAAGTAATTAAAATTAAAAGAGAATCCAATATATTTCAAATTGGCCACACACGTTTCCAAATACTTGCATGAAGTTAAATTTGTATGCTTACAATTTTAATTGAAAAAAAAGGACATTTTGATTTAAAATATTTTTTTTTAAATCATAATTTCAGAGGGTACTGAAACAGTGCTACACGTAGAAAGTTTTCAAGACCTCTGAATCCCTAAAAAAAACCACTGCCACTATTGAAGTTTTTTTTTAACTGTCAACATTCAATGGTCTCTCAAGTGTCAGTATAAAATAAATCCACTGAAAAAACAGTTGCTTCATGAAATCCACATTTGTTTGAGTCTGTGGGTTTCAGATAAAAGTATTTTAGGCAGTTGTTTAATTATTTCAAAGGCCCATGGGTATCTACAGAAGGAGATGTGAATTTATTTGCATTTGCATTCAAAGCTTTAGTTGTGGATAATGGATCAAATATCCGTGTGTGTGTGTGTGTGTGTGTGTGTGTGTATGTGTGTCCAAATAATGTTTATTTTCTGCACAATATTACATTTGCTAACAAAGCACAAATAGGAAAGATTCCAGATTTCGGTGCTCAGCAATGTTGGGACACAGTAATGCAATGATGTCTTTAACAGTGCTGATCATAGGTTAAAGGAACAACCCTTATCCAGCCTCTTGAGTTTGATGAATTCAATGTGCCTTAATTAAACTCCTCAGATGGGGGCGGGGGGACGTGTTTATCAGCTGTGAGAGACGCGACATTCAAACACTCTTTGACAAAGGGCCATCGCCCGAAACGCGTTAGAGAATTGACCTGCAATCTTAGCATGAGGTCAACCATGGAATAAAGTTCTTTTAAACAGATCTATTGTGTTTAGCCCCCATCCTTCTTGCTGTGCTCCGCTGTTTTCCTCTTGGAATCCTCCTACTGTTAAATTTGCTAACACTTGCAATGCCCTCCCCTTTTTCTAACACTGTAAACAAAGATTTACTTTTTTAGAATGTGAAGATACTGTAACTCTCCACATCAAACAATCAGAGTATCTGTTTCTTCTTAAAAAAAGATATTATATGCATGATAGTTTCAAGAGATGGTGTGAAAGAAGATGATAAATGGAAAGATCAGAAAATCTGTAGCAAATATGACTTACAGTAGATTAAAAAAAGGTTTCTAAAGATACAGTAGCTTTAAATGGTGCCCAATAATACTGTACTGTACAATAGATATAGAAAAGAGGAAGGGAAATGGAAAATGACTATTTTGAAATTGCCCAAAACAATTATGGATTTATTTTTTAAAGACACTAAGGTAAATACAAGTAGTACACACCCCTAATTAAGTAGATATAGGAAGTGTATTTACTAGAGTCCTATCCCTCACTTCCTAAATGGATTTCCATACCAAACAATAGAGTTCATAAAAAGCCAAAAGCACCAACCCACTGACTGGAATTTTGTCACCCCAAACAGGACTAAACCCACAACCACTGCCTTTCTAGGCCACAGGTCTAGTAGGGTGAGCTAAACCTGCTGAAGGCTAGTATGAGTGTCACATACTCCACAACGAATTTTAAACTGTCAAACAGGAAGTGGAAGTG
Organism: Ascaphus truei; assembly: GCF_040206685.1. Classification (NCBI taxonomy): domain Eukaryota; kingdom Metazoa; phylum Chordata; class Amphibia; order Anura; family Ascaphidae; genus Ascaphus; species Ascaphus truei. The sequence goes on from NC_134490.1 coordinate 90,545,869, forward strand.
GTCTGATTTTAAAGGAAGCCAGGGGGAGGGAGCTACTACAGGTATATGCACTCATTTTTGTGCTACATGAAGGATATGCACAAAATGGCTACTTTATAACAGAACAGGGACACAAATATTCACTGTGTCACCTGCCAGAATGCCAGACATATACGCAATTGAAATACTGTATTTTACAATAAATACAACTCTACAAACTGCAGGAAGTGATTCCACTTGCTTCACATAGCACTGAAAGTGCTATTGGGTTGACAAGTGTAAAGCACCTAAAGAATGGGGCATGGTGAAACCCATACAATCTCTGTTTTTTCATAACAGTGTGAGCTAAACCAGCTGATGTGTTGCAGTGCACATTGTCTACTAAGAGCAAACCTCCAAGGGATATCTATTTTGTTGATTGTATTTGTAATCTTGAAAGCAATTCAAGCATAATGTAACAATGTACTGAGGGCTATGAGTTACTGAGGACAGGTGACATTAAATACAAGCTGAACAGAACATGGGCAACCTCACTCTCCTGGGTTAGAATAAAATGGGTGCCACCTCTGCTGATCTAGGGATTACACAGTTATAACTGCGATTTGACTAGCAAGCACTATTATTATTTGTAGATGAATAGTCCTGGATGTTATACTCTATATTTTCATCTTATTAGACCAGATCTGTGCAATCTTGTTTATATAGATTGTACAGGAGGCATTCAATCCCTTCTACTGTATGTACCTATCTATTTAAGAGGATAGGGTTTCAGTTTCTCCAAGGTATTATTGGAAGGGCCAACTTTATCCCCCTCCCCCATATCCACTTCACTACCTGCTTCATTTTCCCCTTCAGCACCACCCCAGTATCTTGAATAGGGGTAATCCCATGGCATTTCCTTCCACAGATGGATGCTCCTGGGGCAATATAGTTACCCCACGAAAGCAGCTGGTAAGTGGCAGTGAAGGGATAACCACAGGGCAGTCCCTAAATGTTACCTCATCAGAGGCAGCAACCACCCATTTAGCAGTAGTAGTGTTGGGGACCCCCTTATAGTCCAGGTGCAGGCTTGGATGCCTTGCTGCCGTAGCCTGCTGCTTATTCCCTGAACCTTGGGAGCCCCCCTCATTCCCCTGCTCTATCTCCAGACCCTCATTCACTATAACCCACACAGGGTTTGGAGGGAGATGTGTGTGGTCTGGCACCATTTCAGCCACAGCTGTTTAAGGTGTCTGGGTGATGTATACAGGCTAGACAATACCACCTGGTGAGGAGGCAATGTTTTGCTCTTCTTTTTTGCTTCGGAGAGAGGTGTCCCATATATAATCACCTCCCAATCCTCAGCCATCCCCTGATTCATTTTTTGCTTCCTTTTTCTGGGGCTGGGGATGTCACTCCCAGAAGATTAAGGGTTAATTGCTGTCAACTCCACAACACTAAGTGTGCTAATAATGGAGGTATGTTGTGTTTTATGCACAGCAGTTAGTTTGGGGGATAAAGTGGCATTTCCCCCTTCTTCCCCATAGCTGTAGCAACTGATGGTAGTGACTGGGAGAAGGGGATTTGGGGGCTGCCTTGGTGGTATGAGTAGCAGCCTCCTTTGAGCTCTCAGGGGGGGGGAGCTTTTTCTTTGAGGGACCCACTGTGATGGGCTCAGTGGGGCAGGGTGCTCTAGCACGAGGTACCCTGTGCTAAAGCACACGAGGCGCTAGGTGTTGGAGCCGGGGCTGATAATTTGATAGCCCCCAGGGGCAGCCCTTGCGGATGATATGCGGAATGCTTGATTCTAGTTGTCATAAAGTACTATACTTCAAAATACAAGTACTAAAGTAATGCAAAGATAAATCTTATTATTATCTAATAGGCTCAGTAAATTTACTGCATTAGAATAATTACTTACTATTCAGTTAACAAAAGTAAAAGCCATAATATAACATTATTTGTATAATAATTAATGATTAAATTGTCTTGTTGATGAAAACACAAATTGAAAAATATATAAAACCGTTAAATATAATTGACAACTTTATACATAGTAATCTAGTTATTTTCCACCAGGGTTCTGTGGGCACCCCTCAAGGGTTCCGCGGCAAACAGGGAGGGGAGAACTGGGACAACTGTCCCAACTGTCCCCGGTCCTGCGGCTCAACGGCACCCCAGTGGCGGCTCCCAGGCAGTGATGTGGTGGTGGAACCCCGACATTCACTTAAATCACTTACCTTCTACAGTCGGCACTGGAAGAAGGGGGGAGCTGTGGACCGGAGCAGCATAGCACCGGAGTAGTGGTAGCTTTGTTTAGGTGTGTGGGTGTGTGTGTAGGTGTGTATGGTGTATGTAGGAGTGTATGTAGGAGTGTGAGTGCGAGTAAGTGCAAATTAGTGTAAGTGACTGTTTGTGATGTGTGATTGGGACTGGACTAGAGATGTGCGAATGTGTTAAAGTGCGTCACAAAACTTTTCACATTTATTTTTTAAATGTCCTGTTTTTACGAAATTTTATAAAGAATTCATGCAAGAATTCAGGGAAAATAGCAGAACTCTGCATAAAGGATCGTGTGATCTGCACATTGAACTTTATTGTTAGGGGGGGGAAATGACAAACTTTACCACTTTGCAATTTTTTGTGTGAAAAACTACTACATTCTGCAAAATAATTCTCAGATCTCTAGATAATCACATCACATCTAACATCTTTGATATACAGTATGGAAGAAATTGCTCAAGAGAACATATTATTAGAATGATAAGCTCACCTCATTTACTGCTGTGTAGTAGCGTTGCTGTTGGTAACGGGGTGTATTGTCATTTCTATCTCTCACTACTATGCGCACTTCATGGTAAATGATGATGCCAACGTTTTTATTTATGCACTGTACTTGGACGACAATGGACTGGATGGATGCTGGGGGCTGCAAGAAAGACATTTTTAATTGGTAACAGAAAATAAAAATAAATGAAAACTTTTTGAAATGTATTAATTCTCTTATGTCGCACTGACAATGTTCTCAGTACCCAGTTCTTAATATTACATTTTTCAGGCACAATGAGTCCCTGTCCTATACAGTTATATCATTTTGGTACCTGAGGCACAGGGAGACAAGCTGACTTGCCCATGGAAAAAAGGAGAGCTGACACTAGGATTCAAAACACATTCCCCCGCTTCAAAGGCAGTGCCAATACCACTAAGCATCTCTATCAGAACATCATTTAATACATAACAGTGTGCGATCTAATATTCCAGTTCAGATTAGCATGATTAAAAATGATGCACAGTAAAGGAACCTAACGATACACAGTATAATCATTTAATTAAAATATAGCATCTGGAGATTGAATATTCAGGGCAGGAATGGTAAAGCTGGGGGGGGACTGATTCCTCTAGCAGCCAAGGGAATAATTCCTCCAGCACAGGTCAGGATACTCAAAGACCAAAAAAGGTTGTGGTGCCTGGAAGCCTCCATTATTATTAGGGTAGAGAGGGCAATCTGTTTCCATGACCGCAAGAACCATTTGTGTCTCTTTGGTGCTTGGGTTTGGCACATTGGATAGACAGATTGTTGGGAGTCACTGACACTGACCCGGCGGCCTTGATACACATTGGCACCATTGGCATAGTCAGTGAAAGATGCAGGGTCCTAAAAATGATTTCGGGAATCTAGGCCCAAACTTAAGGCAAGTATTTTATGAAATACTACCAGTGCCATGCGTTACCCCATGGAGGCATTAGGAGCTTAGCGAGGTTAAGGCATGGCTAAAAAAAGTGCTGTAGGAAAGACCCCCTACTTCCTGAGATACAGGCCCCGTTATTGGGTGCCGATATCTCCTGCAATGTTAAAATCCCACAGTTACGTGACCCACAGGATTTTAACATGGCGGGATACCGGCAGCCCACAACATGGCCTGAAACTCGGGAAATAAGGGGTCCCCAGACCTGAAATCAATGTGGTTTAGCTCCGGAGACCCCCTGCTACAATACTGTAATATTAAAATTACATAAAACCCCTGCAATCGCCTGTTAGAGGCGTGCAGGTAGAGTGACTGATTCAGCCTATCGCTTACTGCGCATCTCTTACAGAAGGTAGACACCGGTAGGATTAACCTGCTACTTAACAGGGGCCCCTGCTGTGTTAATCCGATAGGCTATTAGTCTGTTGCGGCAAATAAAGCGAGGATTTCGGGGAGATCTCGAAAAAGAAAATGGTTGGATAATGGCCGCTTATAACAGGGGACTTTTCCCTGTTCAGAAAACTTGCCTCTAATCCAGCAGTGTACTGGTTAATTGACCAGCACCTGGCTGATTGGAGGTTTGTTAGAGAAAAGGCTCCTCCCAAGACAGAGAGATTCTTCCTGAGCTTACACGTGAGTTGAGCTGACCCAGGAACCAGAAAGAGCAGAGATATCCTTAGTCTCACACGTGGAGCTGACCAAGGAAACACTGCACATGAACAGATGTCTTGATCTGCAAGCTGACAACAAGACAAAGGGGACAAGATTCTAAACCTGGATCCTGACATTGCCTTATCACACAAAGGTGTGGACACCAGGAGAACAGAGAAGCATCCCCCCTACAACTACAAGAGACAGATAAGACTTTTTCATATAAGACTGTTATCTATATCTCTATATATATACAGTAATGATGTCTCTATGATTTGGGCTGGTGAATCACTGGGCTAACCCCACAGTTAATGAGGACTGGACTACAAGTTTATATATACTCCAAAGTGGAGCAGATTTGGTTTGCTGGTTTTCATGTTTGCTGTGTTTAAAGTGACAGGCACAATAAAGCCTTATTTTAATTTCACCTTAAAACAGTCTCCATTGCGTACCTCTGCACATGTCCTCTTACACTGCTGCATCTGTACAAGAAGCCTGACAGATAAAATGGGGGAGCTTTAATTAATAGCTACAAGGGAACAGAATGGCATTACTGAAATGGAACTCATGACTGGGCAGTTAAATTAGAGGGTTATTCCCTTTTCCGGAGGTATTAAGCAAGTACAAGAGGTGGTGAAGTATGTTTATATGTTAAACCAGATTTAAAACCTATTATAAGTGTCACGATTCCCTCCTGCAGTATTTCCCATAGGCCTGTATGGGCGCACACAGGAGTCAAGTACAGAACCAGGACTGTTAAAAGAATTTCCCATGAGCCAAGCGGCCATTTTAGCTTAACCCCACCCAGCATGCTAATTGCTGCTTGTCAACTTCTTGTTCACAGAGCAGCAATCTGGCTATTCTTTGATCCCCTGCACTTTGTCTTTCCCTGGTTACAATTACTTTGTATCTAGTTCTGCAGACCTTACAGGTAATGTTTTATTTTTGTCTTGTTTCCCTTTGAACTTCTTGCCCCTAGCTTTTTGTCACCCCTGGCTATTATTTCATTTGCATGCAGGGCTGCACACCTAGCAGAGAACCTTGGTTTGGCTTTGTATTCTCCTTACTCGTCTTGCTCCCCCTGCTTGTTTGACCTTCTATAGCTTTTTTACAGCTCTGCAGGTTTTGAAGATTCCAATGTGTTTTCACTTCGGTGTGAACATTAAACACTAATAGTTTTTTTCACTTATTTTGGTCTCCTGTCTTTTGTGGGTTTCTATATACCTCAGAGGGCCACGTAGTCCTGATAGTAATAAGGTAAGATGTTTATGAAGGGATTGCTGAAAATGTAGAGACCTTTTGGGTACGCATTAATGGAGGTAAAAGTACAAAGAAAATGTTTGTAGGGATATGCTATAAACCACCAAATATCGGTGAGATTGAGGAAGCTAAAATTATTTTGCAAATGGAAAAGGCATCAAAACTAGGTCATGTTTGTATAATGGGTGATTTTAATTATCCAGAAATAGACTGGGGCAATGAGATTAGCATTACAACTAAACAAAATAGTCTTTTGGGTTGTGCTTAAAGACAATTACAAGACCCAAATTACTGAGGAACCCACCAGGGAAGGGGCATTATGGATCTTGTAATATCAAACATTGTAGATGTAATAACACATTTTCAAGTCCAGGAATATTTGGGAAACAGTGATCATAACATGGTCTCATTTTAAATAAATGATCAAAAAACATATCATATAACATGGGTTCAACAAATACTTGATACTAAATATTTTAGAAAGGCAGATTCTCATAAACTGAGGAATAATCTACAAGGACTCAATTGGAATAACATTTTTTGCAGAACAAAATGTGAAAGATAAATGGGCAGTCTTTAAGACATTATTAGTTACTGTTAGTATAATTATCAGTGTATACCCGTGGGTAATAAATATAAAAGAAACACGTCTAAACCAATGTGCCTAAATAAACAGCTAGGGGAAGAAATGGAAAGGAAAAGGCAGGCATTTAGATTCTTAAATTCAGAAGAAACGGAGGCATCATATCAGAATTATACGTGTAGCCAGGTCCCCCCTTGGTCCCCTTAGTTTCCTGCCCTCCTACGTCCCTCCGAGGGGACTTGCCGGTTAGTCAGGGAGGATACAGTGGTGCTGTGGGGGAGTTGCTGGCGGTGGGGTGCAGACACCCGGTGAAGTGTGGGAAGCTGCGGGTGATCAGAGGGGTGACCGGGTCACTGGAGCTCCGCAGCAGTACCAATTCATGGGCCCCACCATCTTATAAATGTCCACGCATGCGCGATTGAGTGGTGTGCATGCGCATTGAATATAGTTGCAGTGGCCATCTTAGCACAGGGCTCCGCAAAGGACTACAAGCCCCATTGTGCATAGAGGCTGCTAGATCACATGGCACAGCACAGCCAATAAGGCTTTCAAAATGAAAAACCGGGACACAATAAAAAATTATTTATAAAACAAATTACATCACGTGATGCACCCCGCTGCCATGACAACGAGACACTGACGTAAGGTGGTGACATGCTGCCATGACAATGTGGCATCACGTGATGCCTCGGCACCATAATGTGTTCCGTTGGTGGGCCCTGCAGTGTGTGTTTGTGTGTATATATATAATGAAGACATTAATTAAAATTAACAAATGAAAATTAAATAAAATAATTAATTGACAAATTAAAACTAAATAAAAAATGTAGGCATTAATTAAAATTAATGTGCAATATATGTTGAATATAGAGGCACTAACACTCTAAAAAGTGCTTTCTAATCCTAATACAATAGTGAGATAGATACAAATAAAACCAAGTGCAATAACAATGTAAAAAGTGTCACCCCCCTGCTTCTACCCTCCAGTGGGGTTGTCTTCACTCTTCCCCAATTCCCCAAAATGTAGAATAGTTTTCTCACAATGCAGGGGGAGCATGGGGGATAAAAACACACAAGAAAAACAATCTAAGTGTAGATGTAACCAATCAAAATAAATATTTCCTGGTGAATCTTGACCCCTATGTGCAGCCTACTCACAAGAAGGTAACGATAATCAAGCAGAGATATCAAAGGGTAGGCTGTGGACATCGATAGTGCAGAGCAGCTCCTTCACTTGGGGAATACGACCTCAGCAAGAAAGAAATATACGCACATAACACAGATCATATGATTCAAACAATTTATAAAACTCTTAAAAATGCACACTTACAGTGTTGCCAGAATATAAAAGCATGTAAGCTATAATAAGCTTCAAAGTGACCCCTGGGAGATATGTGCCGCCTCTCACCGCACCGATCCCAGCGGGAACTTCGGCTGGACCCCACGTTGGTATGCTGGAGACGCCGCTCCATCGCCGGTCCCTGGATGTTGGTGTCACTTCCGGTTTCGCTGCTGCGGTGTAAGCTGGGATTCCTATCTCCACAGATCATTTGATCATTGGCTCATTGTGGTTAATTAATGCCCCAAGATTGATATCCATATGTGAGAAGATTCGGATGTTTTTTTACTGGTGTTTATATGTTCTTATGGAGTAAATCATTATCCCATGTTTTGGTATTCTTCCGTTATGCTGGAGTTCAGGTGAAAGTTGAACACTTAGCATATATTATATTTTAATTGATTGTAGCATATAAGCCTTGAATAGTGAGGGGGGAGGTACACTCCTGAGGAAGCCGAATGATTGGTTGGCGAAACGCGTAGAGTGGTACTGCCCATTCGTGACGTGACTGTAAAGATAGGAATCCCAGCTTATACCACAGCAGCGAAACCGGAAGTGACGTCAACATCCGGGGACTGGCGACGGAGCGGCGTCTCCAGCATAAACGTGGGGTCCAGCCAAAGTTCCCCCCGGGATCGGTGCGGTGAGAGGCGGCACATATCTCCCAGGGGTCACTCTGAAGCTTATTATAGCTTACATGCTTTTATATTCTGGCAACACTGTAAGTGTGCATTTTTAAGAGTTTTATAAATTGTTTAAATCATATGATCTGTGTTATGTGCGTATATTTCTTTCTTGCTGAGGTCGTATTCCGCAAGTGAAGGAGCTGCTCTGCACTATCGATGTCCACAGCCTACCCTTTGATATCTCTGCTTGATTATCGTTGCCTTCTTGTGAGTAGGCTGCACATAGGGGCCAAGATTCACCAGGGAATATTTATTTTTATTGGTTACATCTACACTTATATTGTTTTTCTCGTGTGTTTTTATCCCCCATGTTCCCCCTGGATCGTGAGAAAACTATTAATTAAAATGAAGACTTTTAAAAATGTGACATTCCTGACCTTGTGTGTATATTACACTTTGCAAAATAGGGTCTCTTGCTCTCCTCGTGGCAGTCGGTGACATCACTTCCATGCATGGCCACAGCCAGCTTTCCCGGAGCCCAGCAAGAACATTTTCACTGGGGCCCCCTACCCACGTTTCGGCGGCCTTGCGAGAACCCCCCCATCTCATACACCTCCTTACTCTCACCCCACCTTACACTCCCCAGTCACCCATTCCTCCCCCCCTCTCTTTTACACCCCCACCCCCATGTATTTTTCTCCCCTCCCCACATTCTACCTCCCTCCCCAATAAGCATGCACACACAGTGACAAACACACACAGTGACAAACACACACAGCCCCTCCCCTTCTCATACTTCCCCCTCCTTTCCTCATACCTGCCCCTCATACTTCCCCCTCTTCTCCTCCCTCATACCTCCCTCAACTCTCCATATACCTCTCCTCATACCTTCTGCTCCTCATACCTCTCCCTCCCCATCCTTTCCTTATACCTACCCTCTCCCTCTTTATATCTCCCCCTCCTTATATCTCCCCCTCCTCCCCTCCTCATACCTTCCCCTCCTCCCCTCCTCATACCTTCCCCCCTCCCCTCCTCATACCTTCCCCCCCTCCCCTCCTCATACCTTCCCCCCCTCCCCTCCTCATACCTTCCCCCCCCTCCCCTCCTCATACCTTCCCCCCTCCTCATACCTTCCCCCCTCCCCTCCTCATACCTTCCCCCCTCCCCTCCTCATACCTTCCCCCCTCCCCTCCTCATACCTTGCCCCCTCCCCTCCGCATACCTTCCCCCCCCCTCCCCTCCTCATACCTTCCCCTCAGCTCCTCATATCTCCCCCTCCTCTCCTCCTATGACACATACAGACAGACAGGACACACACAGACAGACAGGACACACACAGACAGACAGGACACACACAGACAGACAGGACACACACAGACAGACAGGACACACACAGACAGACAGGACACACACAGACAGACAGGACACACACAGACAGGACACACACAGACAGACAGGACACACACAGACAGACAGCACACACAGACAGAGTCCGTGCACTGTCAGGGGTGGAGGCGTGGGGCTCCTGCTCTCCTCTCTCTGTCGTTACCGAACCCTTCCTATTCCTCCCTCTCTTGCTTTTCCCTCCTTTGAGGCTCACACTATCCAGATTTTCTCTCCTCTCCCTGTTCATGTGGCGGTCATCTATCGCCCACCTACCTCTACTCATCCCCCTTCTGCCTTTCTCTCTCACTTTGAATCCTGGCTCTCTTTCTTCCTCTCCTCAGACTCCCCTGTTCTTCTCCTTGGGGACTTCAATTGCCACATTGATGACCCCTCTCTCCCTTGGGCTTCCCGCTTTCTTTCTCTAACCTCTTCTTTTGGCCTTCAACAGTGGACTGCAGCCAGCACCCACAAGGATGGCCACTACTTAGACCTGGTTTTCACTAAAAATTTCTCTCTCTCTGATTTCTCCATTTCCCCTTTTCCTCTCTCTGACCATCACCTCATCTCATTCTCTCTATCTCGCTTCTCAACTTCTCCACCTCCATCTACACCCCTTGTTCTGCAGAAACCTGCGCTCTATTCACTTATCTGACTTTGAGTCAACTTTACGCTCCTCCCTCTCCTCTCTCAGCTCTGCTACAGACCCGACAGACAACCTGGTCAGGAACTACAACTCTGTCTTGTCCTCCTCTCTTGATCTACATGCCCCACTTTCTCTCTGCCGCACTCGCCCTTCTAACCCTAGACCCTGGCTAAATTCCCACATGCGCATGCTGTATTCCTCCACTCGTTCCTCTGAACGCCTCTGGAGGAAGTCTCACACTCTCGCAGACTTCCTTCACTACAAATTTATGCTATCATGTTTCAACTCTGCCCTCTCGTAAGCTAAACAAGCCTACTTTTCTTCACTAATCAACATGCACAAGTCTAACCCACGCCGACTGTTCTCTGTCTTTGATACTCTACTCAAACCACCCTCAGCTGTCTCTCCTTCCTCCATCTCCGCTCAGGACGTTGCTGACTATTTTAAGGAAAAGGTGGAATCCATATGTCAGAACATCCCCTCTGTTTCTTCTTCCCATCCTACACCTCTTCCTAACTCTCCTCCTGCCTTCCTTGACTCTTTTTCCACTGTCTCAGAAAAAGATGTGCCGCTGTTGATCGCCTCTTCTCCCTCTACCACTTGCCCTCTTGACCCCATTCCCTCCCATCTCCTAAAACCTATTGCTCCTACTATAATCCCTACGCTCACACACATTTTTAACTCCTCCCTCTGCTCTGGAACCTTTCCATCCTCCTTCAAACATGCAACAGTCATACCATTACTGAAAAACAGCAACCTTGACCCTACCTGTCTTTCTAACTATCGACCTGTCTCCCTCCTGCCTTTTGCCTCTAAACTCCTTGAACGTCTTGTATTCTCTCGCTTGCTCCATTTTCTCAACACCTATTCTCTCCTAGACCCTCTACAATCTGGCTTCCGCACTGCTCACTCCACGGAAACAGCCCTCACTAAAATAACTGACGACCTCCATGCTGCCAAAGACAGAGGTCATTACACTCTGCTCATATTACTCGACCTCTCTGCAGCATTTGATACTGTGGATCACCCTCTTCTCCTTCACATTCTCCACACTCTTGGTATTCGGAACAAAGCTCTATCCTGGATTTCATCCTACCTCTCCCATCGTACTTTCAGTGTCTCTTCTGCTAACACCTCCTCCTCCTCTATTGATCTCTCTGTGGGGGTACCCCAGGGCTCTGTACTGGGACCTCTTCTCTTTTCTCTGTACACACTCTCTCTAGGTGACCTAATAACATCTTTTGGGTTTAAATATCACCTCTATACTGACGACACACAAATATACTTTTCAACACCCGACCTTACACCTGCTATACAGACCAAAGTTTCTGAATGTCTCTCTGCTATATCATCCTGGATGGCCCTCCGTTGCCTTAAACTCAACATGGCTAAAACAGAGCTCATCATACTTCCTCCCAAACCTGGCCCTACTACCTCCTTCCACATTACTGTTGGAACTACGATCATTCACCCAGTAGCCCAAGCACACTGCCTAGGGGTCACACTCGACTCCTCTCTCACATTCGCCCCTCACATTCAAAACATTTCTAAAACTTGTCGCTTTTTCCTCCACAATATAACAAAGATACGCCCTTTCCTCTGTTGCTCGACTGCTAAAACTCTGACTCAGGCCCTCATTCTCTCCCGTCTTGATTACTGTAACCTCCTCCTGTCCGGCCTTCCTGCCTCTCACCTGTCTCCCCTACAATCTATCCTAAATGCTGCTGCCAGAATCACTCTACTCTTTCCTAGATCTGTCTCAGCATCTCCCCTCCTGAAATCCCTCTCCTGGCTTCCGATCAAATCCCGCATCTCACACTCCATTCTTCTCCTCACTTTTAAAGCTTTACACTCTTCTGCCCCTCCTTACATCTCAGCCCTAATTTCTCGCAATGCACCATCCCGACTCTTGCGTTCTGCTCAATCATGTCTTCTTTCTACCCCCTTTTTATCTAAAGCCCTCTCCTGCCTTAAACCTTTTTCACTGACTGCCCCACACCTCTGGAATGCCCTTCCCCTCAGTACCCGACTAACACCCTCTCTATCCACCTTTAAGACCCACCTTAAGACACACTTGCTTAAAGAAGCATACGAATAGCACTGTGAACATTCTGAACACATGATACATAAAGCTTGGCCCCCTGCAGACGCACTTACCAGAACTCCCTCCTACTGTCTCTGTACGTTCTCTCTACCTACCAATTAGATTGTAAGCTCCTCGTGGCAGGGACTCCTCTTCCTTAATGTTATGTTAATGTCTAAAGCACTTATTCCCATGATCTGTTATTTATATTATCTGTTATTTATTCGATTACCACATGTATTACTACTATGAAGCGCTATGTACATTAATGGCGCTATATAAATAAAGACATACAATACAATACACCACACACACAGACAGACAGACAGCACACACACAGACAGACAGGACACACACACAGAGAAGCAGCTCACTCCATCCGGCCCCGGTAGAAAGCACCGGCCCCGAGATCATCTGACCTCCAACCAATCCCCTGCTTCTACTCTCTAAAGCCCAGCCCCCCTCCCCCCGACATTCTAACATGGAAAACATACTACCCTGCTACCGCATCCTCTTCCTCCTCTTTGGCGCCGCCGCTTGCTCCCCCCACGCCTCGCCACGCATCATTGCCGACTCCCCTGCACACCAGGGAGAAAAACCGGGACATTACCGAGACGGACGGGCAACCCGGGCCAGCCCAGCAAAAACCGGGACTGTCCCAGCAAAACTGGGACGAATGGTCACCCTAAATAAGGCTGCAGCATTCTCCTGCTCAGGGGATCTATACATTTAGCACGGTTGGAGGCATGCCAGTTGCAGTCGGAGTAGTGACACAGAGGGGTAAGGTAGTGTCTGTGTGCAAGTGGCTCCCAAACTAGGCCAGATACCTCCTTTATGCCCCAGATAGTCCGTGACTCACATCAGATTGTGGTTTCTACAGAGAAAGCCCATATGTAGGGACATTTCCCCAGTAGCAGCCTATAGTTAGCGTATAGCACTAGTGTGATGCCACGTGTGATTATGGCCTGTAGTTTGGGACCAGACCACCACCGTATTATCAGAGACTCTTAAAGGCAAGACCCTTCAGTGGGAGTTCACCCCACATAGAGGTGGATGCCTTCGCGGACGACGTCACTGGATCAGCAGATCCCCATTTGATATTCAGCAGTACCTGGGTGCCGGAGCACCTGGGCAGGTACTACACCAAGTGCACCAACGATTCCCGGGATAGTGCTATTCCATATACTTTTGGGTGGGCCCTGACATTTGGGAAAAGGGACATCAAGGATATTGGTGCAAGCACCTTATGAACTTTGGGGATACTCCATTTGTGTATTGGGGTTGTGTGTGGGTTATATACTGTGGGTGCAGATTGCATATTCAGTAAAACCCTTTATTACTGCTCTAGGAGGAGATTGTTTTAAATCTCTTTGTCGAAGGGAGACATTTTGGATTCACCTCCTGGGGACTCTTGCCCTGGGAGGTTTGAATGAATGTCTGGATACCAGTACTTTAGTATGACCTCTTGGGCCTGGGTGGCTCTCATCCCGTGGGTTCCATTTGTTTTCATTGGTTCCTCAACTCCTCTTCTTATTCCATCTTCTCATTAGTTAATTCAGTCTATTTTCTTTCCTCTTATTCTCTTTCTCCCCCCTCCCTTTTTCTCACATTTAGTTATAAGTACCCAGCTCTCTTTGTTCGTGTCATTCCCTTTGATAAAGTTACATTGTTGTGATGAAACGCGTCAGGGACGCCAATTACGACACTACGCACGGGCGCGCTTTACGGCCGAAGCGCGCATGTTGTTCCATTGAGGCCAGCTCGTATGCGAACGAAAAAGCAGCTATATGGAAACATCCTTTTACGGCAACTTATGAAGGATGAACTGTTCCTAGTAATCGTTGTTATCTCTTTGGACTGTCTACGTGATCCAGGACGGTGCTTGCCTCGTGGTGGTGATTATTATCACAAATTGCGTGTTTTTATACTTACCTTGTGAGTGTTTTTAATCCCTCTCCTTTTCCTTATGTGTTATTAAATGTACAATATTACGCTCTCCGTTTTCTTTTTATATATATATATGTATATATATGTATATATATATATATATATATATATATATATATATATATATATATATACATATATATATATATATATATATATATATATATATATATATATATATATGCATATACACACACACAAACACACATACATACACACACACATATACACACATATATACACACACACACACACATATATATATATATATATATATATATATATATATATATATATACACACACACACACACACACACACACACATATATATATATATATATATACACACACACACACACACATTTTCTTCAAGCAGCAAGTAAAGTGTTTTGCAAGGATTTGATCTACTTCTCACTCAGCTTCTTTCAATATTTCAGTTGTAATTTAATCTTCCCCAGGGGCCTTCTCATTCAGTTCAGCCCTTTGAGAAAGTCGCCCTCTGGTGACGAAACGTGTCAGGGACTTTGATTGCGCAATTACGTCATCACGACTTCGCGCACGAGGCCGCATCAAGCGCAAGATTCATACTGCGGCCATTCAAGGTGGAGAGGTGATTTCTGAGACCTCATGGACTGATTTCTAGTCGGCAAACTACACCTCCGGCTACGACTTCTTCACGCAGCCCTGAGGGAGCCTATACCTGCGGACCTTTGCAGCACAGAGACCGGATGGTGGTGATATTATCACAAATTGCTTTATTGTCATTTTACTCTTGTGAGTGCGTTTCTTTCCCCTACCCCCTCCTCCCTTCCCTTTTAATATTAAATACACAGTTTTATGCTATGGGGCGTGCGCTCTCTCTCTTTTCTCATATATATATATATATATATATATATACACACACACACATTTTCTTCAAGCAGCAAGTAAAGTGTTTTGCAAGGATTTGATCTACTTCTCACTCAGCTTCTTTCAATATTTCAGTTGTAATTCCATCTTCCCCAGGGGCCTTCTCATTCTTCAGAGATTTTATTTCCTTTGCCACTTCTTCTAGAAGAATGCATGGTACATTATTGGTTTCTCTGCACGCTTCCTCTGCTGGATTATTCCCGATTTTATATTTCTTCTCATAAAATTTGATGTTGAAGTCCACAACTCTCTTTATGAGAAGTGCACAGTATTTTATCGCTGATGCCTCGTCTTGTCTGAGTGTGATGATTTGTTTCTTCCAATAACAAATTGCTGATTCATATTCTTTAAGCTTTTGTTATCTTTGATAGCCTACTTCACCATATCACAGGTACGGCTTTTTACATCTTCAGTGACATGTTTGGGGATTGTCTTGCACAGGTCTGCATATTAAAATATTTTTCCTCAGTAACTGCTTTGTCTCATCTTTTTATTAGTTAGCGAGTGTTTCAGTCTTTTTTTTTTTTTTACAAGTTGTTTGTTAAAGTGTCCCCATGCATTTCTTGCAAGCTGAACTAAGAAGGATGGGGAGCCGTGTTGGTTCTATCTTCCATGTAGTAACAAAGGAGGGAGAGGGAGTGGGGGTACGATACCTTTTATTGGACCAACAAGTAGTTTATATGTTACAATCTTTCGAACCTATCAGGGTCCTTCATGGGATATGGCATAAATACAGAAACAAAATATTATATACAGTGTTTGAAAGAGGGGTATCTGGTTTCAAAGGATGTTGAGAGAAAGTGGGAAATATGGAAAAGTAGAAACAGTTCGCCCAGTGTGAAAATTAACAGTAAAAATACATAAAAAAGGGGGGAGTAAAATGGGACAAGACAGTGTATGTGTATAAATATATATTTATATACTTACCCACCATAACTATTTTAATAACAAAAAGAATGATTCCTGCGCTCCTACCAATTAGGCTAAAATAAAATAGTGATCTCATGAATAAGGGTTATTTTGTTAAACCCTTTGGCCAAAGCAGCATTATAAGCCTGAGGCTTTGCCAAAAGTTTTAATGAAATAACCTTATTCATGAGATAACTTTTATTTTAGCGTAATTGGTAGGAGCGCAGGAATCATTCTTTTTGTTTTTCTATATGTAGGGCCTATCTTTTTGCCAGCAGCAAACTTCTATAGAGAGGAGCGCACTAATATGTACTGTCTTTCATAACTATTTTAATGTCCGGTTAAATATATAAAGAATATTAACAAGGAATAGTGCATAAAAACATGCATACACTATATACTATATATATATATATATATATATATATATATATATATATATATATATATATATATATATATATATATATATATATATATATATATATATATATATATATAATAGATTCCTTACCTCCAGCAAGATGTTAGTATTAGTATTGGCATTATTATTAGTACTGAAGCATTATTTCTTGTAATTATTACCATGTATGTTTTGTCATTTGGATGTAGCACTGGGCACCCCCTGTTGTTTGTTATATTCAATTGCCACAGCCCTCTGGCACTCAGTGACATTACATATAGTCAAGATTAGGTGGGTGTGGGCGTTGAGCTTGCTGGGATTGTGTGTGCTCATATAGTGTGTGTGTGTGTGTGTGTGTGTGTGTGTGTGTGTGTGTGTGTGTGTGTGTGTGTGTGTGTGTGTGTGTGTGTAACATAGACACACATACATGCACATAACACAAACAGTAAGCATACACAGATATATATATATATATATATATTGCAAATGTAAATATAACTGTATGCTCATTTGCATGCATTAGCAGGTCTGCAACCCCACCTTTCACCATTATCACTCAGCACACAGCACTTCCACTGCAGCAAGGGATTCTGGGAAATGGCATGCAAATGAGCACACAGTTCCACTTTTGCTTCAAAACCATACTGTGTGCTCATTTGCATGCCATTTCCCAGAATCCCTTGCTGCAGTGAAAGTGCTGGGTGATAATGGTGAAAGGCGGGATTGCAGATCTGCTAAGACATGCAAATGAGCATACAGTAATATTTCCATTTGCTTTGCTGTGGAGGGTTTTTGTCACTTTTTTTACCCACCATAACTTAACTAAGTGTATATATATACAGACGGAGGAGGTGGGTGATGTTCTATATTTAGGGTGCCTATATTCTATTTTAACATTGTGAGTGGCCGTGATCTAAGTATTTGAACGTTTATTAAAAGTATTTTTACAATATTATGCTATGGTAGCCGCGCTGTCCTCTTTTTGACTGATTGATTGATATATATATATATATATATATATATATATATATATATATATATATATATATATATCAATCAATCAAACAAAAAGAGGACAGCTATTTAAGAGCACACCATGCATAGTATAATTTTCCCCTGATGAAGTCACATGCACTGCGATGTAACATGTAGGGTTAAAGATAAGAACTCTATTTATCTATATATTAGTTCCATATATAACAGGTATATACTGCATTGAAATATTAAAATATTATTTTAAAAAAATGTAAAAATGTTTATAATTTTTTTTAATTTAATTTAAAAACCTTGTGTTGTTAAATTCTAAAAACTGTAAGAACCTGTTATAAATCTATTGACAATCTACTAAAAAGATAAAAAGAAGGATGATTGGCCAAGAAGCGTACTAGAACCCGTGGAGGATCTGGGGTTATATAAGTATGTTAGTGTCAATATGTTAATTGAAACCCTTAGGTGATAATGTTCAGTATCCAATGTGTAGATCCAGAAGGTCTCCCGAAGGCATAACCTTCTGAATCTATCTCCCCCAAAAGGGACACTGACACACTCTCCAACCCCCTAATAGTCATAGATGAGGGATCTTTGTTATGCTTCTGTAAAAATTGTTTGGCACACTGTGAGCTAAGTTACCATTAATAACATTCCTCCTGTGTTCCAAGAACCTAGTACTCATAGTACGAATGGTTCCTCCCACATATTGGGGACCACAGAAGCATGATATGAGGTAGATAACAAAAGTTGAAAGGCAATTAATTCTACCCTTCACCTCATATTCATTATGATTGGAGAAGGAACAGAAAACATTACCGGTAACAAGATGTTTACATGTGAGACAGCGCTTGCGTCCACATGAAAAGTTACCACAGGGTTGAGTAGAAACTTTGGAACAGCCTCTAGCAGCATCTCTCAACTGGCTAGGGGCCAAGATATTCTTAATATTTCTGGCCTGTTTATAAGTAACCGGTATATTGGGAGGTAATATACAGTAGGTCCCAAAATGGGATCACTTTTGAGGATGTTCCAATGTTTACTCAACACCCCTTTTAGTTTGGAGGCTGACTGATTGTATTTACCTGGGACAATTCCCCTGGTTATGTCCCTCATCACTAATAGTAACCACGAGATTGCTAGAATGGACCCTATTTTTAGATTGATTTAGAAGGTTATTTCTATCGATTCTTTTAACTTCAATAAAAATCTTTGTAACAGAATCCTTGTTATAACCTTTTTTAGTGAATTTGGTAACTAACTCATAGCCTTGTTTTTCAAATCTTGTTGAGATGAACAATTCATTTTAATCTGATAAAACTGACTTTTCGGTATGTTCTCCAGCCATTTAGCGTGATAGTTAATCGACGCATGTACTGTAGGTAACCATTAACAGCCACTTACTTAAAAAGAGTTGTAGTGTATATTTGATCATCATCACCATCTGCCACAAATAATTAAAAATGTAAAAAATGTAAAAAATGTAATGTGTCTGGACTGTATCTCAAATGTAAAAGTCAGACCCATATCGTTCACATTAAACATTTGATGAATATCAGAGAGTTCAAGTTTCTCTCTGCCCCAGATGATGATGTCATCAATGAAACGGCCACAGAACATGAGGCCCGCCCCAGTTTAGTATTGACCCACACATGTAGGTCCTCCCACAACCCCACGTATAGGTTTTCATAACTGGGGGAGAACCGCGTGCCCATGGCCATTCCACATATTTGCAAATAGAAATTATTCTCAAAAAGAAAGTAATTATGCTGTAAAATAAAATATATGCTGGAAAGAATAAAATCCTTTTTTGACTTTGATGTATTGTAGGATCCTTGTCCAAAAGTAGTTCACAGCTTCTAGCCCCCTGGGATGCTCTATACACGTATATAATGAAGAAACATTGCAGGTGGACCAATGGTAGGAGGATTTCCACCGTATGTCCCTGATGGAGTCGATGACATGCAGCGTGTCCCTCAAATGTGATCTACTGTAAGTGAGGACACATAAGGCTGTAAAAAATGGTCCACATATTGGGACACGCTGGAAGTCATTGACTCAATCCCCGACACTATCGGCCTCCCTGGAGGATAGTCAAAGCTCTTGTGAATCTTAGGGAGATGGTAGAAGATAGGAATCCTTGGGTGCTCTATGTACAGGAACTTAAATTCGGACACTGTAATAACAGCATTGTCCCTCGCCTCTACCAGATGTTTGTAATACAAGGATTGATGTTGGTATCTACACATTGTATTATTATTACATTTATTTTTCACATGTCACTGGGTTGGTTGAACAGTACCTTAATCTACAAGTGAAATTTGCGCTTAAACCTCTTCATTTCTGAATGTCTACAGGTATATTAGTTTGAAATATATTTGGTCTATTAGTTGGAGCAAAATGTAATCCTTTATTAAGTAAAGACTCGTGGTTGTTATCTAATTTAAATTTGCACAAATTGAAGATTCCCATGGGCTTGGTATTTATTTGGTCATTTTTTTTTGTCTTTTAATTCCTCCTCTACATCCTCTCTTGTTTATTCTCTTTTTCTTATTAGTGGTGATGAATTTGACAGATTGTCACTCCGTGTAAAGAGACGAGTGTCTCCCTTTGTGTCAGTACTGTATGTGCCTTTCCCTAAAAAAAGGAAATTGATGTTCTCTCGATATTTTGGTCTATCAGAATTTTGTTCTCTATATTCCCTATTTTAAAAATGTTTTGCGTAATGTGCATTTTCTTGTCTTTCTCTCTGAGATCCCAACGTATTTATTAAACAGTGTGGTTGTCTGTAATAGGTGTTTTTGTGAGACTAATCCTCATACATCCTCTCGGATGGGAAATGGGGATCATGTTAGTATAATTGGTTAGAATAGCTTGTTTCCCTCCCCCTGTTTATTGGATGTCTTGGCCTTCTCTCTAGATTTCTAACGTTTTAAGCATTAGGTTCTTTATTTTTCCTATTTTGGTAACAGTTACTGTATTTTTATAGTCTAATTTGCCTCTTATATTTTTTTTGTTTTTGATTGTAATTGTAGTGTCTTCAATTTTTTCTAGCCTTTATTTAATTTCTGTTTCACAGAATTTACATTCTTCTAATTCTGTTTATGGTTACAATTTAGTTTGGATATCCTTCATTTCTGTGTCTAGTTTTTTCAACGATTTCCCTTTGTGTGTTATAAGTAGTCTCATCAATTCAAAAGAGCAGTTGTCAATAATTCTATGCCATGCATTCAGAAAGTAAATATTGTCCAGGTCTATTGTGGGTGTTTTAAAAATTCTTAGGCCTCTCGGAATTCTTTTACTCTCAATATATTTTTCCAGTGTAGTGATGTCCCACCACTGTTTTATTTAACTCGTCATCAATTTCTCTTGATTTTGAAATTGGGAAAAGGGATTATCTTCATCTAATTGTAATATACTATTCGTTTCCAATTCTATATGTTCTAATAGACAGAATATGTCATTTAATTTTGTGTTTCTATTCTGTCTGGTGTGAGATAACGAAATGTGTTCCATATTCGGAAGTGATCAAAAGCAGCACCCAAGGAAAAAGATGTGAAGGAGGTAGAGAAATTTGGGGCGCTAATGTGCAAAACTGTTGGATAGGCAAAAAGTGGTATCAAGTGAACAACAATAATTGTAAGTGAAATATAATTTTACAATAGGAAATGTCATAGTTAACACAATTTAGAAATTAATCTATTTTGACAGTGCAGTCTTGCAGCCGGAGTACAAGAAACAGGGGTTATCCAGACACCCTACTAGTAATTATTTATTTATTTATAAAATGTTTTACCAGGAAGTAATACATTGAGAGTTACCTCTCGTTTTCAAGTATGTCCTAGACATAGTTAATATGACAAATAGTACATGGTTACATAAATGAACTGGGTATACATTATATACAATACATTGCATGCACAGTTAGAGAAGATGTATATTATAGGCTTATGTAACAGTTACAGACCAGATTAAAATGTGAGACAGCCTTAGTTTTGAAAGAACTTAAACTGGTGGTGGATGTGAGAGTCTCCAGTAGGTTGTTCCAGTTTTGGGGTGCACGGTAAGAGAAGGAGGAGCGGTCGGATACTTTGTTGAGCCTTGGGACCATGAACAGTCTTTTGGAGTCAGATCTCAGATGATAAGTGCTGCATGTGGTAGGGGTGAGGAGCTTGTCCAGATAGGTGGGTAGCTTGCCCAGAAAGTATTTGGAGGCAAGACAGGAAAGGTGAACTTTGGGCCTAGACTCGAGTGATGACCAATCTAGTTCTTTGAGCATTTCGCAGTGATGTGTGTTGTAGTTGTAGTAATTAAGAA
This sequence comes from Ascaphus truei, assembly GCF_040206685.1. NCBI lineage: Eukaryota > Metazoa > Chordata > Amphibia > Anura > Ascaphidae > Ascaphus > Ascaphus truei. The sequence goes on from NC_134490.1 coordinate 90,567,618, forward strand.
GAAAAGAAACTTTGGCGCATAGACTGGACATCAAGATGGGCAATAATGTACATATTGTGATGGTGATCCGAGTATAAGGATTAAAGAGAGTCAGCTCTTGAGACCAGTAACATTATAAATGCATAACCTGTCATTTGCGTTAATAAAGAATTTGTGTGTTTTAACTTTGCAAGGGAGCAGGGATTGCTAGGGCATGAGTTTTAAAGGGGGGGTTTGCGGAGAAATTGCTGTCAGAATGTGCCTAGATAGTTGGGGCCCGGAGTTGTTGGTTCCCCTAAAAATGTACACGGAAATCATGACATTGTGCCGGCAATATCTCCCCTTGAAAACACTTGCGCGACTCACCACTAGGGTTCCCTGTTTCAGTATAGCCCAGAAAGGTAAATGGGGAAAAGGGAAAGTGGATGAAAAGTGTCCCTGTAACTAATGGTGTCCCTAGGTTAAGGGGGTATTCTATTGTATTGTATGTCTTTATTTCTATAGCACCATTAATGTACATAGCGCTTCACAGTAGTAATACATTTGGTAATCAAATAAATAACAGATAATATAAATAAAAGATCATGGGAATAAGTGCTTCAGACATAAAAGTAACATTAAGGAAGAGGAGTCCCTGCTCCGAGGAGCTTACAGTCTAATTGGTAGGTAGGGAGAACGTACAGAGACAGTAGGAGGGAGTTCTGGTAAGTGCGTCTGCAGGGGGTCAAGCTTTATGTACCATGTGTTCAGAATATCCACAGTGCTATTCATATGCTTCTTTAAGCAAGTGTGTCTTAAGGTGGGTCTTAAAGTTGGATAGAGAGGGTGCTAGTCGGGTACTGATGGGAAGGGCATTCCAGAGGTGTGGGGCAGTCAGTGAGAAAGGTTTAAGGCAGGAGAGGGCTTTAGATAAAAAGGGGGTAGAAAGAAGACATCCTTGAGAAGAACGCAAGAGTCTGGATGACGAGAAATTAGGGCTGAGATGTAAGGAGGGGCAAAAGAGTGTAAAGCTATAAAAGTGAGGAGAAGAATGGAGTGTGAGATGCAGGATTTGATCAGAAGCCAGGAGAGTGATTTCATGAGGGGAGATGCTGAGACGGATCTAGGAAAGAGTAGAGTGATTCTGGCAGCAGCGTTTAGGATAGATTGTAGGGGAAACAGGTGAGAGGCAGGAAGGCCGGACAGCAGGAGGTTACAGTAATCAAGATGGGAGAGAATGAGGGCCTGAGTCAGAGTTTTAGCAGTCGAGTAACAGAGGAAAGGGCGTACTGTATCTTTGTTATATTGCGGAGGAAAAAGCGACAGGTTTTAGATATGGTTTGAATGTGACAGAGGAGTAGAGTGTGACTCCTAGGCAGCGTGCTTGGCTACTGGGTGAATGATCGTAGTTCCAACAGTAATGTGGAAGGAGGTAGTAGGGCCAGGTTTGGGAGGCAGTATGAGGAGCTCTGTTTTAGCAATGTTGAGTTTAAGGCGGTGGAGGGCCATCCAGAATGATATTGCACAGAGACATTCAGAAACTTTGGTTTGTACAGCAGGTGTAAGGTCGGGTGTTGAAAAGTAAATTTGTGTGTCGTCAGCATAGAGGTGATATTTAAACCCAAAAGATGTTATTAGGTCACCTAGAGAGTGTGTACAGAGAAAAGAGAAGAGGTCCCAAAACAGAGCCCTTGGGTACCCCCACAGAGAGACCAATAGAAGAGGAGGAGGTGTTAGCAGAAGAGACACTTGTAAGGATGTGGTAGGAACCTCATATATGTGTTCAGTGTGTGTCCTGTTGTTGTGCTGCCTCTGTTCAGTGAGAAGCTTGTGGAGTGTTTGCAACAGTGTTGCAGTGTGCCCTAGCAGAGTGAGACAGGCAGTGTGATGCAATAGCTGAACTGTGTGTCTGTGCAGATTAGGCAGAGAGGCTCCATGGAGAAACTACAATTCCCATGAGCTCCTGGGCAGTCACCTGATGTGAAGAACCAATCAGAAGGCTAGGATGACAGGGACAGGAAAGGGAAGCGTGGGGGAGAGGTCACGCTAGACAGAGGGGTTCTGGAAGGTAAAGGAGGAGGGTATATGCGTGCAGGGGGTCTGTGACCCGCCTGCATAGGCTAGCTTTACCCCGCAGGCCCTTAGGAGAAACCCCTGAGTCACAGTAGGTTGCTGTGCTGCAGGGACGCCCATAGTGGTAGCAATCAGTCACCTTACTGTGTAGACAGTTAGGGACAAGCGTGCGGAGCAGGTTTGCTGGTGAGCTGCTTGGGACTAGACAGCTGCACTGCAGACATCAAAGACAAGCAAGGATTCGGCTGATCCTTTTCGAAGCATTACCGGTCACCGCCGTGACCGGAAAGTATTAACGTTAAGTGCACCAACACCGGTCAACAGGCGCTGATCCCGCCTTAGGCGTAACTCTTTGAGGACACTAATGAGTGACCAAAGGCCTAATACACTGAGTTATTCTAGCTACTAGCGCAAGGACACGGTGTGTGGGGCAGGCGGTGGCGGGACCCGGACATACTCATTAAGAGCGTGGCTGAGCCACTACTGTACAGGACAATACTCATTAAGAGCGTGGCCGAGCCACTCACGTTATAAGGACATTAGCATTTAGCTGCGCTAAGGTTATATTGCATTATAGGTTATGTGTTGGGTTATATGCTGCGTGTGTATTAATATGATAGAGTGCTAAGGTTATTGTGCATATAGTAAAGTTGGTTGCATCATACATGTGTGTGTATATGTTTCTTGCCCAGGGGAATCTCACATCACGGGGATCCTGGGTAAGTGGAGGCGCTGCACTATATGTGTTACCCCAGGCTCCCAGCTAGCGGAGGCTCAGATCTCCTGGAGCCGCAGGTGCGTGCAGTTACCCGTAGTCGCTTTAGCGTGTCAGAAAAAGGGCTACACACTGAAAGTACGATGGGAGAGGTAAGAAGAGATCCAGGATAGAGCTTTGTTCCGAATACCAAGAGTATGGAGAATGTGAAGGAGAAGAGGGTGGTCCACAGTGTCAAATGCAGCAGAGAGGTCGAGTAATATGAGCAGAGTGTAATGACCTCTGTCTTTGGCAGCATGGAGGTCATCAGTAATTTTAGTGAGGGCTGTTTCCGTGGAGTGAGCACTGCGGAAGCCAGATTGTAGAGGGTCTAGGAGAGAATAGGTGTTGAGAAAATGGAGCAAGCGAAAGAATACAAGACGTTCAAGGAGTTTAGAGGCAAAAGGCAGGAGGGAGACAGGTCAATAGTTAAAAAGACAGGTAGGGTCAAGCTTGCTGTTTTTGAGTAATGGTATAACTGTTGCATGTTTGAAGGAGGATGGAAAGGTTCCAGAGCAGAGGGAGGAGTTAAAAATGTGTGTGAGCGTAGGGATTATAGTAGGACCATGAGGTTTTAGGAGATGGGAGGGAATGGGATCAAGAGGGCAGGTGGTAGAGGGAGAAGAGGCAATCAACAGCGACACATCCTCCTCTGAGACAGTGGAAAAAGAGTCAAGGAAGGCAGGAGGAGAGTTAGGAAGAAGTGTAGGATGGGAGGAAGAAACAGAGGGTATGTTCTGACGTATGGATTCCTCCTTTTCCTTATAATAGTCAGCAAAGTCCTGAGCGGAGATGAAGGAAGGAGAGGCAGCTGAGGGTGGTTTGAGTAGAGTATCAAAGACAGAGAACAGTCGGCGTGGGTTTGGCTTGTGCATGTTGATTAGTGAAGAAAAGTAGGCTTGTCTAGCTTGCGAGAGGGCAGAGTTGAAACAGGATAGCATAAATATGTAGTGAAGGAAGTCTGCGAGAGTATGAGATTTCCTCCAGAGGCGTTCAGAAGAACGCAGCATGCACGTTTGGGAATTTAGCCAGGGTCTAGGGTTAGAAGGACGAGGCCGGCAGAGAGAAAGCGGGGCATGTAGATCAAGAGAGGAGGACAAGGCAGAGTTGTAGTTCCTGACCTGGTTGTCAGGGTCTGTAGAAGAGATGAGAGAGGAGAGGGAGGAGTGTAAAGTGGACTCAAAGTCAGGTAAGTGAATAGAGCGCAGGTTTCTGCAGAACCGGGGGGTAGATGGAGGTGGAGAAAGGGAGAAGCGAGATAGAGAGAATGAGATGAGGTGATGATCAGAGAGAGGAAAAGGGGAAATGGAGAAATCGGAGAGAGAGAAGTTTTTAGTGAAAACTAGGTCAAAGTAGTGGCCATCCTGTGGGTACTGGCTGCAGTCCACTGTTGAAGGCCAAAAAAAGAGGTTAGAGAGAAAAAGCGGAAAGCCCAAGGGAGAGAGGGGTCATCAATGTGGCAATTGAAGTCCCCAAGGAGAAGAACAGGGGAGTCTGAGGAGAGGAAGAAAGAGAGCCAGGATTCAAAGTGAGAGAAAAAGGCAGAAGGGGGATGAGTAGAGGTAGGTGGGCGATAGATGACCGCCACATGGACAGGGAGAGGAGAGAAGATCTGGACTGTATGAGCCTCAAAGGAGGGAAAAGCAAGAGATGGAGGAATAGGAAGGGTTCAGTAACGGCAGAGAGAGGAGATCAGGAGCCCCACACCTCCACCCCTGCCATCAGAGCGCGGAGTGTGGGAGAAAGAAAGCCCACCATAAGAGAGGGCAGCTTCCAGAGCAGAGTCAGATTGAGTGAGCCAGGACTCAGTTATAGCAAATAGGAGCAGAGAGTGAGAGAGAAAGAAGTCATGCACAGAGAGGAACTTGTTAGAAAGGGAACGAGCATTCCAAAGGGCACAGGAGAAAGGGAGAGAAGAGGGAGGGTGGCAGGGGATGGGTATGAGATTGCAGGGGTTGACACCAGAAGGAGTAGAGCTTGCAATTGAAAGGCAAGGACAAGTGCATATAGGAATAAGGCAGGGACCAGGATTGGGAGAGATATCCCCAGAAGCAAGGAGGAGAAGCATGGATAGAAAGAGAATGTGTGAGGATGATTTGTAGGGGTGTTTTTTAGTGCAGGGGATATAGTTGTGTGGTGTCAGAGGACGCAGGTAAGAAAGGAATTCATGATAACAGAGAAGTGGTGAAGGAAGGAGAGATGTAGATATATGAATGGAGTTAGAGACATACTGAGGCTAGTAAAAAGAAGCTAAAACAAGGTGAACCCCACTACTGCTAAATACTGAATATGTATATAGAGTAAGGTGCTGTGGGTAATAAGGTAGGTAAACAGCAAAGAGGCAAGAACCCAGCTAAAGCACTCAGTACCCTAATAGTAATGTGACAATATTAAAATGAAATCTTTAATGTTTAACTGATTAAAATAATGAGGTTTAAAATCCAACAAAAGGACACACACACATATATATATATATATATATATATATATATATATATATATATATATATATATATATATATATATATATATATATAGAACACACAAATGAAAAGGACAAAGACAACCCCCTTGTTAGCACTCTAAATTACACCTAAAGAAAATCTACTAATAAAGATTATATTGCAAGAACCAGATGCACTGCAGAGTCAGAAAAATGAACAAGATTTTATTGGAATAACAGCAAGACACACTAACTGAGTGTTTACTCTCTGACAGCCCCCATGTAATCTTTATTTGGATGGACTTGTGAAGGATCTGTTGCAGCATTTTTTGATTTTCTTTATTTCTGCTATGCACAAACATTGGAACAAACCTTCTACAATCTGATGGACACATGACTCACGCAACCCTGCTACAGCTGAGTATTAACTCTCTTTGCTGTCTGGGCATTACTTGTCCTTGCAGTGCTATGCACTGCTGTATTTTCCATTTGTATGACTCTGTTTGTTAGCATGTCATTAATAGGTATATTTTTTTTTTTTTTTGTTTGCTGCATCAGTTCTCATTGTTTTCTTTTTTTCCTTTTTTTTGGGAATTGCTAGGCAGGGTATGATTATTATTTTTATATCATTTTATTCCCTGTTTGCCTTTCTCTTCCCCCTTTATTTTTTGGTAATATATTATTTTTCCTGGCTGTATACTGGGTCATTGATCATATACATTTCCTCCATGCCACAATCCATCATATATCTCTCTATTAGGCATTCATGCCAGTAGGGATTTATAATATTTTGTATTACCTTCAAGGGTTATATTAAACTACTTTTGTGTTACAATTTATATTCATTTAGACACATTCTAGTATTTTTGAGGTAAAATAGAATTCATTCACTAGATTAACAGTCCCCCTTTTATCCAATATATTTCTGATACATATATTTTGTTAGGCTGTCATTAGTATATTCATGTTTTTAAGTTAGTGTGTCTTGCTGTTATTCCAATAAAATCTTGTTAATTTTTCTGACTCTGCAGTGCATCTGGTTCTTGCAATATAATCTTTATTAGTAGATTTTCTTTAGGTGTAATTTAGAGTGCTAACAAGGGGGTTGTCTTTGTCCTTTTCATTTGTGTGTTCTATATAGTTGTTATTATCCCCTAGCACCAACAAGCTCTATAACTTTTCTAACTGATTTAATTTGGGGTTTATATTTTATTTTACCCCTATAGTCAGTATTAATCTGGGGGCTTTATTTAACCTTTAATATTAGGTGTTGAGTAACTTCTTTTTTTGTGTGTTATACAGTATATATATATATATATATATATATATATATATATATATATATATATATATATATATATACATATATATATATATACATGTATATATACATATATATATATATTCATATATATATATACATATATATATATATATATATACATATATATATATATACATATATACATATATACATATATATATATATATACATATATATATATATACATATATACATATATATACATATATATATACATATATATATATACATATATATATATATATATATATATATATATATATATATATATATATATATATATATATATACATATATATATATATACATATATATATATATACATATATATATATATACATATATATATATATATATATATATACATATATATATATATATATACATATATATATATATACATATATATATATATACATATATATATATATATACATATATATATATATACATATATATATATATACATATATATATATATATATACATATATATATATATACATATATATATATATACATATATATATATATATACATATATATATATATATACATATATATATATATACATATATATATATATATATATATATATATATATATATATATATATATATATATATATATATATATATATATATATATGTATATATATATATATATATATATATATATATATATATATGTATATATGTATATATATTAACCCAAAGTTCAGTGTATATGACACTCCGGGTTATGAGAAGATATGAACAGATGAGGAAATTAGATCAAGTGTTCAATAGAGGGAGCTGGTATGCAGTATTCCCTAGGTATGAGTTCTTAGGTAGGAGCAGAGATGAGGAGGTGATGTTCACCTGCCTACAGTATATGAAGTAGCTAGGTAGAAAAAACCAGGCGCTTACCTCGAGTAATAAACAAAAGTGGGCTTACAGTGAAGCAATCACATCAACTATGGCTCTCTGGAAGATGCTCTGAGCCAGCAATAGAATCCCTCCTGCTTCTACCCCAGAAAAGGGTTTATCCAGAGCCCTTAGAGAAACATAAAAACAAACAGGCAATGGGGGAGCGTGGGATTATAGAGGCATATGCAATAATAACGCTGATAGTAATCACAAATAGTTAGCTAAAAATGGGGGATAGGTTTAATATACTGAGGTACTTACACGGCCATGTGTAAGTAAACACAGTGATTGGTATCTTTAAGACGAACTCCGTCTCTCCCAGCAATGAAAATTGAGAGGGTGTGGGGGAATAAATAACTAGAAGTATCTGTACTCACACGGCCCAGTGTGAGCAATTGCAGGGGGTTGGTTACTTTGGGGTTAATTTCTTAACCCATCCACATCTCTAGGTCTGCGTGGTGGGGACAGTCCTCAAACTTCAGGTTAGTAGGGTCTCAATACCCGGTTCCAGACGTCGGGTAGGGTCTCCCCCCCGAGATTATAATGTATGGGGGTTGAATGAGGGGAAAACAGGTGAGGCACGATTCAGTTGTGTAAAATTCAGACTATGCATTTATTAATATAACAACAACGGGACTCACACACAAAGGATGGACCCCTGGCCTCCTCACGCAGTCCAGGATCAGGTTTGAGCTGCTGTTTGCGCCAGTCCCGCGTCCGGGATGCAGGGAGAAAAAACTATCCTGCTGGGCTGCAAGGGCTGCTCTGTGATCCGGCTACGGAAGCCTCCGTGGGTCAGATTCAGCTGTTGAATAGAGCAACGCGTTTCGCCGACGCATCGGCTTCCTCAAGCTCAAATGATGACGTGGAGGGGGTCACTGAGCTTTATATAGACCCTCTATGTAATCATAATGTTGATTAGAATTGGCTGTGTATCTCTAAATCTCATCATTGTTGGATTCAGCTTGGCTGTGTCGTTTACAGTGGATGAATTCTCACTGTGTATGTGTGGTTAATTTGTAAGCATACTGCACAACATATATCTATCTCTACTTAACGTATTTAACTTTTTTAAAACCTCAAGAGCTTTTGGGGGCTCATTTGACTGGGGTTACAATAGGTGGATCACTGATCACATATCAATTCTTTCTAAAACATCTATGCATGGATGATCTAAATACAGTAATGCCTCCTTGGGTCCTTTTCATATATCTTTATCCAAACTCATAAAATTACAGTTTTTAAACAATTTTATTATATAAATATGTTCAAATACATATAACTACAAATATCTTAAAAAAATTAACAAGGTCAACATTGAGACCGGAAGGGGACATAGATTTCAAGCGATATATCCAAAACGTCTCCCTCTGTCGGAGACGTTTCAATCTGACCTTGATATTGCAGCTTTTAACTGAAACCCATTGGGTCAGCGGTGAATCCCTAGAGCCATATGATATTAGCTTAAGTGCGATATTTATGTCTACCTATTAAGGGAGGGATCGTTAACCCGTGAAGATTATTCACTGAACACTTTGTATTGTTTTTATCCCTCTCCCTCTTTTCAGACCTTCCTCACCCTATTGAGAGAGAGATATGATATTTTAAATATTTTAAATAATTTTTTTAAGATATTTGTAGTTAAATGTATTTGAACATATTTATATAATAATTTTTTTTTAAAGGATTGTATATAAACATCATGAGTATGAATTATTTATTTAAAGATTATATATTTTAAATGTGCATCACTAAAAATTTAAATAATTTTTTAAAGATATTTGTAGTTAAATGTATTTGAACATATTTATATAATAACATTTTTAAAGGATTGTATATAAACATCATTAGTATGAATTATTTATTTAAAGATTATATATTTTAAATGTGCATCACTGAATTTTAATGATATTTCAGTATTATGTATTTAGCTTGATTTATTATTTTTAAATAAATATATTATGGCAAACGAAGTGTTAATAAACTAATAACCTGAATTCAATGTGAAATTGATAACCATATACGATATTTAATGACTAGAGAACTCATTGAGTTCTGTGTCATAGTTTGTTTATTAATTTTAAAGGTAATTGTTTAAAAACTGTATGTTTAAAAACTGTAATTTTATGAGTTTGGATAAAGATATATGAAAAGGACCCAAGGAGGCATTATTTAGATCATCAATGCATAGATGTTTTAGAAAGAATTGATATGTGATCAGTGATCCACCTATTGTAACCCCAGTCAAATGAGCCCCCAAAGCTCTTGAGGTTTTAAAAAAGTTAAATACGTTAAGTAGAGATAGATATATGTTGTGCAGTATGCTTACAAATTAACCACACATACACAGTGAGAATTCATCCACTGTAAACGACACAGCCAAGCTGAATCCAACAATGATGAGATTTAGAGATACACAGCCAATTCTAATCAACATTATGATTACATAGAGGGTCTATATAAAGCTCAGTGACCCCCTCCACGTCATCATTTGAGCCTGAGGAAGCCGATGCGTCGGCGAAACGCGTTGCTCTATTCAACAGCTGAATCTGACCCACGGAGGCTTCCGTAGCCGGATCACAGAGCAGCCCTTGCAGCCCAGCAGGATAGTTTTTTCTCCCTGCATCCCGGACGCGGGACTGGCGCAAACAGCAGCTCAAACCTGATCCTGGACTGCGTGAGGAGGCCAGAGGTCCATCCTTTATGTGTGTGAGTCCCGTTGTTGTTATATTAATAAATGCATAGTCTGAATTTTACACAACTGAATCATGCCTCACCTGTTTTCCCCTCATTCAACCCCCATACATTATAATCTCGGGGGGGAGACCCTACCCGACGTCTGGAACCGGGTATTGAGACCCTACTAACCTGAAGTTTGAGGACTGTCCCCACCACGCAGACCTAGAGATGTGGATGGGTTAAGAAATTAACCTCAAAGTAACCAACCCCCTGCAATTGCTCACACTGGGCCGTGTGAGTACAGATACTTCTAGTTATTTATTCCCCCACACCCTATCAATTTTCATTGCTGGGAGAGACGGAGTTCGTCTTAAAGATACCAATCACTGTGTTTACTTACACATGGCCGTGTAAGTACCCCAGTATATTAAACCTATCCCCCATTTTTAGCTAACTATTTGTGATTACTATCAGCGTTATTATTGCATATGCCTCTATAATCCCACGCTCCCTCATTGCCTGTTTGTTTTTACAGTATATGAAGCAAGTGTAGCCCAGACAGCTAGGGGCTAGACACAATAATTGCTATCCGTAGGTGGAGCAGCTTTCTGATACCAGAAGAGTGGCTGATTAGGTATGGCTATGCAAATATTCATGAATGTGCTCAACCGTCAGGTACTTTGCTTCCACATGAATACAAACCAATTCAGGTATAAAAACAAACACTTTCCTTACCATCTGCCCACCGAGTGAACTCTGAAACTCAAGCCCAATATGAGAGGGTGTGCACGCGTTAGGTCTGGCAGCTGCTCGCTTTGTGAGGTAGGAGGCTGCCACGTCAATGCTGACCGTGCGCGTGCTCGTGACTGGTGCCGACGCGCGCGTTTCGCGCGAGAAACGCTTTCTCAAGGCTTCAATTAGAGGGGGAAGAAGTGCATAATTTGAGAATAAGCGAAGTCACAGCAAATATAAATGGTAAAGGCAGCATCACAGCAGTAACAATGCTGTCTGGTACAGATGATATCCTCCTTTCCAGCGTAGTTCAAATGCAGAATCAGGGCCAGTTGAGGGTGTCCACTTCTTCACCTCTTTGAACTTCCTTTTAAACTTCAGTTGTACAGTAGTTCTGCCACTTATAATGTGCCACTTGGACAGGGCTGCAGGCAGACTAGCTGTTCTTACTGGGTTTATATGGGCCTAAAAAGTCACCTGACAGTTTGGTTCTGTCTGCTTAATTAGCACATCTGAGGCACATTCAAACAGATGGTTTTCTACACAGGGTGTTCCCTGCCTAGGTGTCAACGCTTAATTTGATTAGGGGTAGAAAAAAAACAGCCTTCAAATATGTTTTTTTACCTAGCATTGTGTCACTTGCATATACTATAATACACACAGCAAAGGCTTCAATGAGAGGATTTAGAGATGGATTTTACCTATCATTGTGTCACTTGCATATACTATAATACACACAGCAAAGACTTCAATGAGAGCATATCCCAGTTAATGCCTAGGTAGCCCAGAACCTGTATTGGGGTTCTTTGGTGCTCCAACCGTAGATAAGGTTGTGAGGGGACTCTCAGAGTCCAGTCTAAGTCTAGTAGCTAGTGTGTGGGGCATAAAAGGCTGATAGAAATAAAAGTGCATCTTTCAATTCTATTCCCCATACCCAGAGACTTAGACAGGAATTAAGGTAGAATTTATTAATACTGTAATAGTGCTATTATGTACTGTTGTGCACTGTATAAGAGCTGGGACTTTCGGAAAGATGCCCACACAGACTGTCAGGGCTACCAAGTTGGTGCAAGTAAGTCCAGTGGACATCAGAGTTCAAAGTAGCCAGAGCATACCAGAGGTGTGAAAGCCATTTGGGTGGCAGAGAAGGCCTGAAGTACCAATGTCCTGGGAACAATAGCAGTCGTCCGGGCTGCCATATGTTCCGCCAGACCTGGAGGAGTCTGACCTAGCAGGTGGCATGAGATAGCCAGGGACAGAGGTAGCAAACTTGTGCATATCCCTTGGCAATTTCCAATTTCCCACTGACCCGGCTTTCTAGACTGTCTTGGATCTGATTGGCTACTGAGAAAGTTCCCATGCGCTAATTGGCTGTAGTATTTTGTGAATGAATCTCCAAACACTATAAGAAACCTCTGAGCCAATCAGGTTTGAGATTTCTAGCAGTAGAAGTGTGGGTGGGCGTTTCAAAGATGCTCTAGCACGAACAGCTTCGATTTCAAGCTGAAAAGTCTGCCCACCAGACACTAAGTCCCATTTTTAGCTCCCAAGTTCTAATAATCGAATTTTGTGGTCACGGCTGGGATTGACAGGCGATTTTAGTTCCAGGAGTTTGGTACTAACCCCCAGTAAAAAAGAGTCCAAGTTCTCCGAAGAGAAGGAAGCGGTAGCATGTGGAACGTCATGGTGATTTGGGAACCAGGAGATTCCGGGCTAAGTCCCAGTCAGGGTAAAACCCTTATTTAGAGTTCCCTGCACCTAGAACAGTCTAGTTTTCGACCCCAAGTAAGTGTGGTTTCCGTCTGTATTTTGTTTGTTTTGTGTATGCCTATTTCTGCGAATAAATTAAAATTTATTTCATTATCTTATTTTACTCAATGAATGATCATGGTAAAAAGGTGTAAATTGTCTGGTCTCTCGTGACACATTGTTTAGAAAAGAAAAACAGAATCCTCGGAAAACAGCAAGCATATTTGATAAAGCAAATTATTTGTAAATGTGTATACATGTATATATGCACTATTCCCTTGTAACATTCTTTGTATAGATAACCAGACACAAATAGTTATAGTGATAAATATATACATATATATTTATACACATAAAGTGTCTTGTCCAAGTCCACTGCCCCCTCCCCTCTCCTTACTGTCTAGGCTGCTTTTGCATTTCAATAGAGAAAAGCCGTTTATGTCTTTACTGTTAATTTTCACACTAGGCTATGGGTATAATAATATAATTAATATAATACCTGTATAATAACTTATATTATTTCCTACTTCCTCTCAACATCCATTGCAACCAAATATCACTCTTGAAAACATTATATATTTTGTTTTTGTATTTCTGCCACACCCTATGAAGGACCCTGAGGTGTTCGAAAGCTGGTAACATACTGTATCCACTACTGTACTTGTTCAATAAAAGGTATCATATCACCCACTCCCATTCCCTCCTTTGTTACTACTTTTAAACTGAATTGATTTTTTTTTCAACTTTAGTTGACATTTCTTTTGTTCTTGATTTTGATTTGTTTTTGGCTTCTTTTTAATCAGTTTCCATCTTTCCATCTTTGCATGCAAATGTAATTTGCAGTAATGTTCAAACCGATTTACATTTTGGGGCATACCACCACCTGACCGGTCTCTAGACCCATTGCATTGGAAAATCTGTGACCATCTCGCAGTAACTCGTGAGATTGTCCACAGCAGGCTGTAATGGTAAATCGGATTAACACAGAGGGGATCCCTGCATTTGAATGGGACACGCAGCCCGGTAGGATTCACACAGAGTATGTCCCATTCAAATGCACAGACCTCCGCTGTGTTAATCCGATGGGTCATTCGTCTGACTGCAGAAACCTTGCAGCATTGGATGGGTTTTAGTGCAGAATTCTCAAGGCAAGTAGTCTAAAACCGGCAGCTGCATGCATGTTGGGTATAGTAAATGATCATACCACCATCTAAACTATACCATTTAATTCATTAAAATATAGAATAAAGGAGCACTCACAACAACATATTCAATCCTGTCACAGGTGCACATCAATCCCAGTAAAGGTTGAGGGTATATCACTATATATAATGAGGATAGCACCAGTGAACTTCACGAGGAGAATATCAATATTTTTATGAAGATTAAATCAAATAATCAATGTTTCGGTTCCATCTTGGACCTTTTTCTAAAGGTTCAAGTCGAGACTGAAATGTTGATGATTTGACGTAATCGTCATTACATTTTTGGTATTCTCACCTCAAATTCCACTATAGTGCTGTCCTTATTGCTTATCAGTTAATTCATTTACAGTTTGGTTAAAATGGCTCGGTTAACTGTGTGTGTTGGTATACAGTATACTACACTAGGTTGGCATACCACCATCTGATCTGTTTCTACTATGTACCTGCCAATTCAGTTCCAGTTGGGGTTTAACACTGTTAGGCTACCTGTGTATGTTGGGTATATAGTTTACAGTATAATAGTGTCATATTACCATCTCAACAGTACAAGTATGCCAATCAATTCAGTTCCACATGGGTTAACAAAGCAGTAACAGCTGCACAAGACTAAGTATACTACATTTACATATAATATGTTGTGTTTCAGTGTTACTGTTTAGCGTACCTAAGAAGGATACTACATACTGTAAGAAAGATGATCATTTTCACCTCCTTGTTAGATGCCTATCTGAATGCGTACGATTGGCATGTAGCATTTGTGCTGGTGGGTCCAATGTGCTGAACATGGAAGGGAGACAGCCTCCAGCTGAGAACCAGAGGGGAAGGGAGGAGTTCCAATTTAGTAGTGTTTCCAGTTGTGTATATATATCCCCTCAAACAAATTAGGGAAAGAAGTCTGTGCTGAAAAAGAATCACACCTGAAGTACCCTGGAAGATATGCTAATGGTTATGAAAAGTATATTTAAATAAGTCCTATCCTACACTTTAAAAAAAGGCTGTCCAATGTCCATAACAACTATCTGAGTTGACAAACCTAAGGCAACTAGTGACTGGAATGGTGTACTTGTGGCAGATCCAACAGGATCTCTGCTACTCTGGGCAACAGCTCTAGTAGTGTGAGCTAAACCAGTTGACTGCTAGCGCCAATGTCACAGCATACTATTGAGCTCTACATGTCACTGGGTGCTCATACCTGTACAAATCACTTTACCCTCTTCTGGGATAGAGTACAATATCTAATATGCAGTCTTCTGCCATGATACACCTTCTGGCAAGGGAAGACACCTTACAGTCCATTAATTTGAATAGACTGTAATGTATTCTAGCACCGACAATGCCTTATGGCAGAAAAGCCATATGTGGACTGTCACATATCTCACAGGTGTGCTTCTTTTTGGGCCCATTGAACTTATAACCAGGAAGTCGTCTGCTTTAAAAGGAAGTTAGTGGGAGGAGGCAACAGGTGTGAGCAGTAGAGATCAAAAGTATGCTGTGACAATAGAGTTTCCCAGCATCTGGTTTAGTTCAATACAAGAGCAGAGTTTGGGGGTTTTGATCCTTTTGAGCCTGACAGCAGAACCCCCTTCATCACAAGTGCCCTAAGAATGTCAGTATTAGTCTTATGGAAATATTTGAGGAGGTGTGAGGTTTGACTCGTTTAAATATACTTTGCATGTCTCATTAGCATATTATATCCCAGGTACCTCAGGTGTGCTACTATTTGAGCACAAGTCTCCTCCTAAATTAAAGTCATCCTCCTCCATCACAACCACCACATTTATTGCTGGAGGTCCTCTGGACATGTGGCAAAGAACAATGTCATCTGCAAGTTGTGGGATACTGTAGTATTTACCACTGATTTTGATTCACTTTCCTCCCCAATTCAATGTCTTGAATAATTCTTCAAGTGTTGGCGATCAAAGCTTTGGTGACAGTGTCTCCTTGCTACACTTCTTTGCTTATACTTATCTTGCTTGTATCTTCATGTGATCTAATGATTGACGTGGCATTCTTGTAAATGTTCCTTATAATATTAATGTAAGCTTTTTCAACATTGTCTTCTTACTGCATTTAAAAACGCTGAGGTGTACAGTAGGCAGAAACAATTATTTTTTTTGTAATCTACAAATAATAAGATTTAGTGGTAGATTGTATTTAGTACTTTTGGAAATTGTATTTGTGTGTTGTGTGTTTTTCGGTCAATGATTTTCAATTTAAAATAATAGAGAAGAAAATGAAAACATAGGTTTGTTCTTACGTCATACTGTAAATGCAAACAATATATTTTTGGGCTTCATCAGAAATATTTACTTTTCTTTCTTTTTCTTCAAATAATTATCTTTTACGTTTATAAAGAAAACTATTATGCCAAAGCTTCTAAAAGTGTGATTTAGCCTGCAGTGTAATCACAAGCGTCAATTCATCAATAGCTCTAGACAATGCTAAATTCAGTTGCCAGCTGCTGAACAGTCACATGAGGAAAAAAAATAGCTCATCTGGTAATAACTTTTAAGTGAGTTGACTCAACAGAAAACAATGAAGAACAATCACATACAGTATTACACAGTTAGACATAAACAGACTTAACTGATGATGTTTTGAACTGTACTGAAAAGTATTAAATTATAAAGGCCACAGAGTAGAAAAAAGAGACTATAGCTGTAATGGGTACAGTGATGTGGTAATAAGACAGAGCTATTAAATGATGTTTTACAGAGGTCAATGTTCTGTCAACCTAAATGATGCAGACACCTGACACATTACTGCCTCTCTATCCTGTCTGATTAGCTCTGTACTGAACACATAGAAACATATTTGATGGAAGATAACAATCACTTAGCCCACCGTGTCTGCCCATTCTCCTAACTGCTGTAAAACATCCAGCCGTATTTGATCCTTGGATTTGTTTCTTATTTAGGATAGCCGTAGATCTATCCCAAGCACCTATAGCAAATTAAGTCTACAGTATTTCTGAGTTGATAACCAACAGGTAAAAGATCTTGGTTAAAATGGAATTGTTTTGAAAAGTGTATCACATGATGAGACATTTGTAAGAACCTCAGAGTAAGCAAGGAGATAAAGTAAAGCAACATTTCTGTGCTATGTTTACAGAAATAAAATATTTTAAGTTAAACCTTTATGAGAATCAAGAAAGCAGTTTCATAAACTGTAGCCCTGGCAGTCCATAAAAGGAACCAAAACTGTGTATTTTAGCCTTAAAAAAATTATGTTTACTTAGAAAAAAATATCTATCTTGTACAGAACTGAAATCTTCACGAAAAAGGGACAGATGAGTACTCCCTTACTTTATAAAGCCGAAGGCTTATGTTTAAATAATATACTGTATACAGTATATCAACAGTAAATAAATCAAATGATCAAATGTAGTGTTAAACAAATTATGATAACCTGAAATGCTGCATCAACACTGAGCGTTAACCAAATATGGTCAAAGTCCTCCATATGTTGATGAGGTGACTCTGGAAGATGATATACTATAATTGTATTTAGATTGCTTGACAAATGAAATGCCTTTATGGTCAAAATGAATGAAGTATCACGTAATATTTAATTAGGTCGATGTCCAAGCAGCTGTTTTTTTATTGTTTCCCCTTTAATATGTGAATCAATACAATGATACCTGTAAGTAATTAGCTAAGTTGCCAATCGATCCGTTCTCCTGTGATCGAACGGCGAAGATTCGGCTTGGGGGTACATTTCTACTAGGTGGAGATAGATTTAGATCTCTCTGCAAAAGAGAGACGTATTGGACCTTTCGATTAAATAGTTTAATACAAGAGGGTTTAAATGACTTTATTGACACTGGCACTATTGTTTGACCAATATTGTCTCTTTATCTGTTATCATCTATTAACTCTGGCCTATATAATTATACGGGGGCATTTTCCTCATGAATTATCATTTGTATCCCCATTCATTTTCATTTTAAACATTGTGTTGATATATTTGTTCGTCTTGTACTTGTGTTTTGAATTCACTTGTAAAATATATATCAACTTAAATTTCCTCTGTGATGAATTCTATTTGTTATTGTTGTATTTTTAAATTTGCCTAATTGGTAGTAATTGGTGACCTGTTGTAGGCAAAAAGTTACTATGCAGTGCATACTGTAGCATACGTCTCAAGAACTATTAAACACTCCCCTAATGAAGTCACCATACCAGTGATGAAACACATTGGGACAAGTGACCAGTGTGGAAAGAAGAACGCTATTGCATAGCACGTATTCACTGAAGGGCGCATCAACATTGAATCACGGAGGTGCAGAGACCAATGATCACGGCGTGGCTGCTAGCACTTCAAATCCACAGGACCCTTGTTATACCTAGCACTTGCCAAGCTTGTTCGTTGTATGAGAACAGTTGCTATACTTGAACAGCGAGGATCTCTAAGTCCGACGGACATCCATTTGGAGAATCCTTCATTTCCAGACACGTTATGCGAGATGGACGTGAGGTAATAAACACTGTCACATTATACTTAATGTGATTTTAAATCCGTTAACTTGTGAGTGAGCACTTGTCTCTGCTTTTGTATTAAAAATTGCTTGTTACTTTTTTACACTATGGAGTGTGCATTTTCAATATTGAGTAAAAGAAAGAGGGGGTGAGCGAGAGAGAGAGAGAGAGAGAGTTAGTTAGGGGGATTGATGGGAGAGATGAGGAGAGTGACAGAGATGGGAGAGTAAGAGAAAGAGATGAGGAGTGAGAGTGGAAGAGAGGGTGAGAGGAGAGGGGGACTTTTAGGGAGAGACGAGAGAGAAAGTGTGAGGGGGGAGTATAAGAAAAAAAAATTGGATGGGCTCGCATTGTCATCGACAGAGGGGTCACAGGTACAGTAAGCTGTTGATGGTAATGATCATAAACAAGGATGGGTACGTTCATGGGATAGAAATCCGAACTTTGCAAAGTTCGTAACACATTTTCGAATCCGAGTGAAACTCGAGCCGGAACCCAAGAAAGGGACACGCTTTGGACAATTAAAAAAAAAAATTGTATCAACTGTTCAACTGTTCAAAAGTTTAAAGTTCTAACATTTTGCAAAACATTTAATAAACTTTCCTGTTTATTTTGAAGGATTTTCAGTTTACTTTTTTTTTTTTAATTCCAAAACCAATTGAGCTTCAGCACACCAAAAAAGTGTGTAACCAAAACACCAGTGACAATGCCCGAAGTGCCCACCGTTAACCATAAGCCTTTCTCTCATCTGCTTGTAAGGAAATGAAAGATTTTTTTTCTTAATAGTTGTGCTAGTAAAATGTAATTTGGGGAAGTGCAAAATGGTTGATTTTGACTTGTCTGATAGATGTGCATTACTATAAATTGATTAGATGTGCCTGGCAGTCACAGAAAGGAACGTGGAGATTGAAATTGAAAGTCAAGAGTCTTGCACGTACTGTATATAAACATAATTTTTGCTAGAATTGACAATCTCGGTAGTGTATTCATTCAAATCAGAAAAATGCCGTTTAAATCTATATGCTTATGGGTACATTACACTTGAAGAAAATATTTGTCCTGGTGTAAATTTGGAGGAAAATCAGTACCATATTTATAAAAGAAATGGAATCTCATAAAAGTATTATGATTTTGTCTTTAATAAATCCGGTTCTGTTTTTTCTCTCCTACTTTGCCTAAATAGACCTCTTTTAATGCTCTGTATACTATCATTTCAATCAGCGTATGAACTTTCATACTGGTCCATTTAAACCTATCACAACTTATGAACCTACACTTCTCTAGAACTCATACTTGTTAATATAACTTTGTTTTAATGGGAAACTGGATTCAATACCTTTCCAGCAGTTCTCATCAAATCCAGTAAGAATGTAATATGTAAAGCATTAATTCCAATATTTACTAATGGATGATATTCCATAAGACACCTTTTGGCACTGTTAGACCCCCTATAGCTTATTCAAATAAATACTTACGAGCACTGTAAATATAGACTTTGGGGCTATATTATTTGGAAAATAAACGTAAGGCACCTTCTAATTCTTTAGCTTTAAAAAAAAGACATTTGCAACAACTGTAACCTACTAATCCAAATACATGTTAGCAGGAAAGACATAGCAAAATCCTTCTATATTTTTGGAGCTTATAAGTTATAGTGCAACAATAAAGTGAAAGGACAGTTTAGCGAATAAAATTGTCAACATTGTACATAAACATGTTTTATTTACAGTATGTAAGGTAAATAATTATTATTTAATACAATCACTTACTGGTAGTAAGCCTTACATTTGGAATAATGTTCAAACCCATTACTAATGTTAAATTAAACATTTTGTATCTTAAGAGTCTGGACTCATTTACAATTGGAACATGGAGAAAAATACTTATATTGTCAATATCATAAAATTAAGAATCAGGGCCAGTTCTATAACTTTTAGGGCCTGTTTTCTCTGACTGCAATGGGGTCCCCTACAGCTCCATTAACGTTTTTGCTAAAGGACAGACCCTAGGATTCAATAAGCTCCGATAAGAGGCATTGAACTTCATCCTGCATTGAGTGCCATTAACTTAAATGGCAGTTAGTAGAATGAAGAGAAATTCGGGCACAGCAAACTGGAAATGGAGGCTGGTTTATGCTGAAAAAAAGTTATTTATTGAGGCATATAAGCCAATATAAAAAGCACAGAGTATGCCCTGACACGTTTCCCGCCTCTCAGGGTGCTTTCTCAAAGGGTAATGATGTTTGGAAAATCAATGTCTTATGTAGCATCCCACTCTGCGCAGGTGTCACCCATCAGTGATCTGCTGGCTTGATAATAATCAAGCACAGCCCATCACTGATAAGCAATTGAGCGACACATGCCCATTGTGAAGACATCACACAAGGTTAACAGAAGTCATGTGTGACCATAATCTCAAAATAACATATACATCACAATACAATTCACCATACAATTTAAAATATGACAAGAATGCCATAACACAACCAATGCCTTAACAATTGAGTACTACATGTGTTCAAAAAGTGAAAAATCAGGGCTGAAAAATATATACCTACCCTGTTAAAAAATAACGAACACCAATAAAAAAATATATATTAATGAAAAAGTGTCATGTATTATGTGTGAAATATATAATAATATATTAAGTATAAATGTGACCAAACAATAAGTGCAAGGATATATGTCAAAAAGTTAGGAAAAAGATAATAAAATTAATATGAATGATATAAATAAAAATAATGAATGATGAAGTGTATTTAACCTACCAAAATATAAACGTATATGTATGTATAACCCCTTGATGTCCATCAAGCCCACAATAAAGCTAAAAATAAGAAACAATTATTAATATGTCGCAAAGAATGCAGATAAAGGGGGAGCGATCGTTGTACAGTCAGCTATAGATTATAGAGATGAAGCCCGTAGGCTGCTCAATACATTAAGTCATATAAAAAAATCCCTCGGATCCCACCAACAATTTTCAACGGGAACTTAAAGAATTGTTAGAATTTGGTCAGATACTATATGTCCTCAAAAAAAAAGAATTGGACTTCCTGTATCCCACACATCCAGTGGTACCCATTTTTCACCATCTCCCAAAGATCCACAAATCGCTGACACATCCGCCAGGTAGGCCCATTGTGTCTAGGATTGGATCTTTGGGAGATGGTCTTTCACGTTACATAGATGCACATCTGCAACCAATTGTTCAATCCCTGCCTTCCTTCCTTAAGGACAGCAATGATCTAATTGATAAACTCAAACATGTTGGTTGGCAGAGCAATTATAGGTGGGTTACCATGGATGTGATATCTCTCTATACAGTCAACATACATCAACACGGTATTGCGGCCACACGTTATTTTCTTGACCGCTCCAATTTATCACCGGCACTTTGCACTTTTCTTCTTGAATCTATCACGTTTCTTTTGACACACAATTATTTTAAGTTTGATGCACAGTTTTATCTACAAATCATTGGAGCTGCTATGGGCACATCTTTTGCACCTTCTTATGCGAATTTGTTTATCGGTTTCTGGGAATCACTCTTTATTTACAATGAATATAACACATTTAGACATCACATTAAATTTTATACACGATACATTGACGATCTACTTTTAATTTGGGATGGTGATAAATATTCACTTCAAACATTTATTGATGGACTCAATATCAATGATTATAATTTGCATTTTACTTTTGAGCACAATATACAACATTCATATTATTTAGATATGATGCTGTATATAGATTTACATGGGACCATACAAACTACGCTATACAGGAAGTCCAATTCAAGAAATTCATTTCTTATGGCCAGCAGCAACAATTCCAAACCCCTCAAGCGGGGCATCCCCAAGGGCCAATTTTTGAGGCTCAAGAGGTTATGTTCCACAGAGGAGACTTTTGAGTTACAAGCTCAAGAACTTCTGGCAAGATTTCTATCAAGAGGATATAATAGTACTGACCTACATGAGGCGCTCAGTGTCGTCAGGGCTATGGATCGACAAGATCTATTGTCCTCATACAAGAGATTGGACAAAATGAAATCTGATAGTATCAATAAAACACAATTTTTTATCACTCAACAGAGTCAACAGGCAGATACAATTAGATCCATAGTACTGAAACACTGGGATACTCTACGATTGGACAAAGATTTGGTCTCTATAATTGATCAAGGACCAAAATTTGTCTTTAAGAAGGCTAGATCCTTAGGAACATATTTATCTCCTTCTCTGTTTAGTTCCAAAGATTCCCGTTCAGGATTGGGGAACATCCCGAGGGGTTTTCACAAATGTGGATTTTGTGCAATATGCCAATATGCACATCCTATTAAAACAATGTCATGTGTTAAACCTAAGATTTTTAAATCTATAAAGACATTCATAAACTGCAATACCAGTCATGTGGTTTATCTCCTGAAATGTGGTTGTCAAAAATTATATGTTGGACGTACTATTAGACCCCTTAAGAAGAGGATCATGGAACATATGAGAGCCATCAAAAAGAGAGATTTATTACATCCGGTCCCTAGACATTTCTCAGAATGCCCCAAAGTGGCATTCAGAATTTTACATGTCTCTATCCACAATCGTGGTGGAGACAGGTTGAAGACATTAAATCAACGAGAAATGTTTTGGATTTTCTCCCTTGATTCCATGCATCCCAACGGTATTAACATTGACTGGGAACTTGTACATTTTTTATAATATCATTCCCTATAAGAACATTTCCACTAAATATATCATTCCATTAACATACTTTAATGTTAGAGATTTCTAGATTCCATGTTTGGTTATATATTTATATCTACTCTCATACCTGTATTCTCTTTAATGGTTTATTTGTTTTATATTATATTGTAGCATGCCCTTGTTTACATAATATACTGTATGTTGAGAATGAACAACACCCTCATACAAAATTGTTATTT
This sequence comes from Ascaphus truei, assembly GCF_040206685.1. NCBI lineage: Eukaryota > Metazoa > Chordata > Amphibia > Anura > Ascaphidae > Ascaphus > Ascaphus truei. The sequence goes on from NC_134490.1 coordinate 90,590,861, forward strand.
AAGATTAATTTATTTATAATTATGATTTTTTTCATTCTCCATTTGATATATAAGTTTATTTATATTTTTGAGATGTCATGTATCATTCAACAAACTTGTTGGTTATTTCCATTATTTAGATATCTATGTTTGTATTATTCTATTATAGCTCATTTACTAGTTCCTGTCCTAAGAATGTTTGACATGATACATTAATCAATCATTGTATTTTGTTATACTTATACATATGTTTCTATTGTTATAATGTCATTTCTCAATGGCAATTTTTTCAGTATGTTGTACTTCAAGAAGTTTACTTCTTTGCGACATAATAATAATTGTTTCTTACTTTTAGCTTTATTGTTTGCATGATGGACATCAAGGGGTTATACATACATATACGTTTATATTTTGGTAGTTTAAATACACTTCATCATTCATTATTTTTATTCATATCATTCATATTAATTTTATTATCTTTTTCCTAACTTTTTGACATATATCCTTGCACTTATTGTTTGGTCACATTTATACTTAATATATTATTATATATTTCACACATAATACATGACACTTTTTCTTTAATATATATTTTTTTATTGGTGTTCGTTATTTTTTAACAAGGCAGGTATATATTTTTCAGCCCTGATTTTTCACTTTTTGAACACATGTAGTACTCAATTGTTAAGGCATTGGTTGTGTTATGACATTCTTGTCATATTTTAAATTGTATGGTGAATTGTATTGTGATGTATATGTTATTTTGAGATTATGGTCACACATGACTTCTGTTAACCTTGTGTGATGTCTTCACAATGGGCATGTGTCGCTCAATTGCTTATCAGTGATGGTCTGTGCTTGATTATTATCAAGCCAGCAGATCACTGATGGGTGACACCTGCGCAGAGTGGGATGCTACATAAGACATTGATTTTCTAAACATCATTACCCTTTGAGAAAGCACCCTGAGAGGCGGGAAACGCGTCAGGGGATACTCTGTGCTTTTTATATTGGCTTATATGCCTCAATAAATAACTTTTTATCAGCATAAACCAGCCTCCATTTCCAGTTTGCTGTGCCCGAATTTCTCTTCATTCTACTATTTGGTTATCCTCTTCTGAGCACGCTCAGGGACGGCATACCCTAAATTCTCGTGAGACTTGAATCGGCGTTCGGCCACTGTTCCGGTGCTAGCAGGGATTGTTCGTGGCAGCCCCGGTGAAGAATGCAGGCTGCCTGAGACCAGTGATCGTCGGGTCACGGCATGATGATGTCATAGCGTCGCCACTTCCCGGGGAGTCAACACATGGATTAGGAGGTCGGCAGCGCTGTTTGGAGCCTCCCGGGTTTATTCTCTGCTTCCATACTGGATTGTCGGTACCATCCAGGACATCATATCATCAGCTAAGTGTCTTACCCCTATCCCTTCTCTCCGTTTCTTCACATACCTGTCTAGTTGCCTCTGGTATATACCGTGTAATGGGCATGACACACTAGCCATTCGTGGTGCCACTGCCAGACACAAAGAAGTTTAACAGGTGATATTTCCAAGGTGGAGACACACGCTGGATTGTGGGTTACATCACAGATGGACTACCAATTACTGTGGCCCTGTACAACTTTATTACTTCATTTTGCCGTCCCGTTACTTTATCCCAAGATCCTTCATACCACATCCGCTGTTATTGTTATTTGAGCACACAGAGGGCAGCTTCTCTACCTGTTCTATTTCAATGGCAGTTAGCATCAATAGCTCCCTGATAACTGTTTATTGGAGATTCATCAATACCCCTATAGTGTTTTTTTCTTCACGGCAGGGGAAAAATAGCCCTAGTATTTGATATGCAGAGTTACTCACAGACAGAAATGCACACACACACACACACACACACACACACGTATTTTCACTCAAACATACAGTATGTATACAAACACACACATACAGTATATACTGTATCTACAAACTGTCAGGAATCGGCGTTCTCCACGGTTCCAACACAGAGCACCCCTTCCCGCAGGGAGTCCCTGGACACACAAAACAAACCTGCCTTACCGGCCTCCACGGCTCCTCGCCCCTGCCGCCATCGTGGGATCACTCCCCTCGGCGATTCCTCTGCTCAGCGCCAGGCGCGCCCACGCCCTCATGCACGCACACCTGCACCATCCACTGACTCAGTTCACGTGCGTACACGAGTTACGGAGTACGCTCAGTCTGCACACTCTTCTTCCCGTCCCCCGGACCACAGGCTCCGCCCCCGCACACTGCACGGGCATACTCAGGTTACCAACAAGTCTCACCTGGCCTGTTATGCCTGCACCAATCTGTAGTGTCTCCCTGTAGCTCTTCCTGTCCCGCCTCCGTTCCTAATTGGACCTTCCTGCTTTATCTAGCTGCTCTCTGCTCTCAGTCTTTGCTCGACAGTCTCTGCATGGAAGTACTTCTTGATTCTCTCAGTGTTTTCTGAGGTTCTGACGCGGCTTGTACGACTACCCCCTCTGGCTCTCGATCTCGGCACTCCTTGGACAACGCTCACTCTGATAACCCCTTGAACACAGCTTGGACAACGACCTATCTCCACTCTCCACTCCCTGACTTCGGCGAGGCATCCTTCACTCTATCTCTACAACCGGTACCGGCAAGTATTGTCTACCTTACTACACCTGGCCTGGCAACGCTTCATACCACACTCCGGACACGCTCCCTTTGCTGCGGGTGTGTGTATTACCACTCCCCCCTTCAGCTCAGGGGACGGGTCTGGTCTGCGGGCAGCACCGGCGTAACACAAACACATGCATTGCTGCTGGCACCGCAGAGTTACATAGTAGATGAGGTTGAAAAAAGACATACGTCCATCAAGTTCAACCTATGCTATATTTAGACGATAGATACTTTATCCTATTTTTGTACTTACAGTATATTGATTCAGAGGAAGACAAACAAAAAAACTAAATGAAATATCATCTAATTATATCTCTTAAGGGGAAGAATAAATTCATTCCTGACTCCAAATATTGGCAATCAAATTACTCCATGGATCAACATCCTTCCAATGTTTACTTGTTTGGTATATCCCTGTATACATTTCCTTTCTAAAATGTCAAACCTTTGTTTGAAGATATCTATTGTATCTGCCATCACAGTCTCCATGGGTAATGAATTCCACATTTTAACTGCCCTTACTGTAAAGAACCCTTTCCTTTTGTTGCTGGTGAAATCTCCTTTCCTTCAACATTAAGGGATGACCCATGTAGTTTGTACCGCCCTTGGGATGAATAGTGTGACGGTAGGGTTTGCTGGCATCACAATGAAGCTCAGCTAGCTACCCCTAAATCTATGTAACTTGGCCACCTTTGTAAGGCTTATTTTGGCCAAATGTATTTAACATCTGGGGAAGAACAGGGAATGTGTAAATGTATTTCCATGTGTAGGAGGACATGTGCAGAGGTACACAATGGAGACTGTTGTAAGGTGAAATTATAACAAGGCTTTATTGTGCCTGTCGCTTTAAACAGCAAAAAAATCAACATAAGCGAAATAGTGAGCTAACCAAAAACCCCTATCTCTGCTTTGGAGACTATCTATACATGTAGTTCAGCTCTCTGACTGGGTTGGTTAGCTAAGCTTTTTACCAGCCCCAAATCATGGAGACATTTATCAATACACAGAAATAGATAATAGTCTTATATGAAAAAGTCTTATCTGTTACCTGGGCTGCTGTAGGGGAAGTTTCTCTGCTCTCCTGGAACCGCACCCTTGTGTGCACAGAAAATGTCAGGCTCCAAGTTTAGAATCTTGTCCCCTTTGTCTTGTGGTCAGCTTGTCGCTCAAGACATCTGTCCTTCCTTGGTTCAGCCCCATTGTGGATTAAGGAATCTCTGCTCTGTCTCCAAAGTTCAGCTCAGGTGTGAGCTAAGGAGTCTCACTTCCTGTCTCAAAAGACAGGCTTTTCTAAGCAATCTAATCTGGCTGGTGGTGTTAGTTAATTGTCTATCAGCAGTTAACCACCACACTGCTGAATTAGAGGCACATTTGTGAACAGGGATAAGTCCCCTGTTACACCAGGTCTGAAAGAATGTATTTCAAAGTCTGTTTTTGTTATCCCACAGTTTAGTGAATCAACATTATTCTATACATGTGCTTGGGTGTCAGCCCTGCCAGAAAGCAAATTAGATATTCCATTCTTACTATCATTTCTATGGAGAAGGCAAGCCACTTAGTTAAAGCTTTCTATAGAATTGATAGGATTAGGGACAGCTAGGTGTCGGGACTCCTGGGGTGAGGTGAAAGGCTGATATTCAGATCTGGGAGTAAGAGCATTGTATTGCACAGACTGATTTAATCAGGGATGGGTTTTAGCATGCCCTCTGGCTGTTGTGGCACCAACTTAATCAATGTCCAGCAGCCCCCTCCCATGTAAATGATAGCCACAGAGGGCTATATAAGGGTTGCTGCTGATCAGAGAATCAGTTCTACCTTCAGAGAGCCTCTGAGAGCAAGAGAGGCTAATAGACAGAGACACTCTGGGAAAGAGTGTGGAGATTTGCCTTCAGAGAGGATCTGGTGAGCAGAGAGGCTAACAGACTGAGAGACACTCTGGGAAGGAGTATGGAGATCTACCCTCAGACTATCTGAGAGACTGAGAGCCATTCTGTAGAGGAGTTTAATCTTTACAGTGACCTCAGCATTCTGAGATCCTGGATGAGAAGCGGACAGGACAAGCCTTCTTGAAGAAGGCCCCTGCACCTACTGTAGCGATGCTAGAGTCTACTCCCCAGGCCCCCAGTTGGTATTGTATTGTGTTTTGTACATCTTGTTTGTCTGCTGGCGTGCCAGAATAAATCCCATTTTATTCAATAACTTTGTCCTGTCTGGTGCTAGTGATCCCGGTGGTTTTGGTGTTTAAGTACTGGTCTCCTGTGACAAATAGTTAGTTTGAAAGCTCCTTGTATTGTCCCAGAATATATTTGTATATAGTTATCATATCCCCTTTTAGATGCCTCTTTTATAATGTAAACAAATCTAATTTAGCTACTGTAGCCTCTACTCTTAATGTAAGTCATATTTTCTATCCCTATACTATTTATTAATTTGGCGGCTCTTCTCTGCACTCTCTCTAGTTCCATAATGTCTTTTCTAAGGAGAGGCGCCCCAAATTTTACTCAATATTTAGGTGTGGTCTTACCAATGCTCTAAAAGGGGAGTCATTATGTTTACTTCCCCTCCATCCATTGCCCATGTAAGGCAAGATAAGATCTTGTTTGCCTGTGCAGTTACTGGATGACTTTGGGCACTATTTAAGCCTGGTGTCTACAAGCACTCCTAAATCCTTCTCCATCAAGGATTCCCTTCATAAACATCTTCACTTGTAATCGCTTTTAGATCAGGTTTAAATTATAAACATACACCACCTCATCTTCTATTTGCTTGAGTCTTCCGAAAAAGGGAATAACCCTCCAAATTAACTGCGCAGTCATGAGTTTCATCCCAACATGTTTCAGTAATGCCTACAATATTATACTGCTCCCTTGTAGCTATTAATTCAAGCTCCCCCATTTTATTGGTCTGGCTTCTTGCATTGGCAAGCATGCATTTCAGGTTTTTTTTCAGTCTATTCAGTCTATTACTGTATCTAATCTGCTCCTGCCTTTCTATGCCAATTGGGTTTAGTCTTTAGAAGTTTTCTAGTATTACTGGTATATATATTTAATATGGGTGTCTCCCTTCTTGCCAAACACACTTGCCCAATGACCCCTTGCTATTTACCCGTTCCCATCTATTCTATTTAGTTAGTTATCTGTTTCTCATCCTGCATCTTAGTTTAAAATCTTCTACAACATTTTTAGCATTTCCCCCCCTATCACAGAAGATTCCTCTTCATTGAGGTGCAACCCTTCCCTACTGTAAAGATTGCACCTCTCAGAAAAGGAGTCTCAATTCTATAAAAATGCCAAAACCCTCCTTCCTACACCACTCTCTTAGCCATGCATTAACCTCCCTAATCTCTGACTGTCTCTCTGCGGTAGCGCATGGCACTGGTAGTATTTCAGAAAATACTACCTTGGAGGTCCTTGCCTTAAGTTTTCAGCCTAGATCCCTGAAATAAATTTTTAGGACCCTCCATCTTTCTCTAACTTTGTCATTGGTGCCACCGTGTACCAAGACCACTGGATCAGTCCCAGACCCTCCCAACAATAATGGAGTCCCCTACCACCACAATCTTTCTTGGACTCTGAGTATCCTGAGTCCCCTCTATGTTGGAGGAACCATTGCCCTGGCTGCTATATGAATGAGTCTCCCCCAGCATTGCCATTCCTGCCTTGAATCTCCCAATATCTTCACTCAATATGGCAAATCAATTTAGATGGTTCAGCTCAGAACTGGCCTGCCTCTTCCCCCTGCATCCCCTTCTAATGGTTACCCAGCTACCTACCTACTCCTCACTCACAGCTCCAACATCTGCACCACTAGTCCCAGCAAGGGCCTAATCCATGAGCACTAAACTCCTTACAAGATTGTCAATGTCCCTCAATATTGCAAGTTTCCTTTTCAGTTAAGCAATCTGAGACTGCTGCTCACACTTCTCACAGCAGCATGCTCCCTGGAACAACTGCTGGAAATGGCATTCTCAATCCTGCTCATTGTTGCAACAATGAAGTTATAAATACCAACAATACTATACCTTGTTTCACCCCTTCTTTGTTCAAACTCTTTCTGGTTCTAATCCACGCTTAATACAAGCAGCCTTTGAAATCAACCAGTAATCCAGTTACAAAGATCAGGGCATGCAAGCTCAGGATTCGTTACAAACCTCTGTTTTTTTTTTTTTTCAACTTTCTGTTTATTATTTTTAGGTATAAATCATACAATCCACCTTACATTACACTGTCCTGTTGGACAGACTTAACATCAGACATACCACAGTTAACAGACAGAGGGAAGGGAAGACAACAGGACATAGACAGGTAGAGGGATAGGGGGGAGGTGAGAGGGGGGAAAGGGGGGTAGGGAAGGCGCTCCAATTCGCTTCCTGAATCCCTCTGTCGGACGATCATCACAACTCACGGTACTGTGATTCTCCCACCTATTGGGGTTTTGAAGCGTCAGCTTAGACCTAGCACCCTATAGGGGGGGGGGGGGGCTACCATCAGTCCTCTGAGTCCGTTCTGTCGCCTTGTCTGTGCATCCAAGGAGAACTCATTTTGTCCTTTTAAAGCCAGATGGTGGCATTGCTCAGCACCGGGATATCCGCCTGGGTTAGCCAAGGCAGACAGACCTTTTGAGATTTTGAGCCAGTATCGTTAACCAGACTCGTTAACTTTTCCATCTGGCATACAAACCAAATTCGATTTCTAATTTTGTCTATTGGTGGAATTGCGTTCTGGTTCCATAATGCTGCGGTCTCGCACCGCATAGCTGTTGCAAAATGTGCTATTAATTTGTTCCCCGTTCTCGAGACTTCGTCTGTGGGTTTGCTTAGGAGGAACAGCCACGGGTCTAGCTGAATTTGGAGGCCCAAGATCCTCTGCAGCCAATCTCGGATCTGTTGCCAAACTGGCATAAGTTTCGGGCAGGACCACAGCATGTGCACCAGATCACCTCTTTCCCCGCACTGCCGTGGGCAGAGTGGGGAAGCGCCTTTGATAAATTTAGCTAATCTGACTGGGGTGAGATACCACCTCAACAATACCTTATATGAGTTCTCCTTCAATGTCGTGCAGATAGAGCTACTGGCAGCAGCTTTGAATATTTCAGTCCAGTCCTCGTCTTCTAGTGTTTCATGTAGGTCCGATTTCCATTGACTCATGAATCTGGGTCTGATTATGTCGTCGTTGTCAGTACCGACCACCTGTCTGTATAGAGTGGAGATCAGTCCCCGTGTGTCGGTGCCACGCACACAGAGCCTTTCAAAAGTCGTTAAAGGTGGTCTCCCCGTGTGTTTGTTGTAAAATGCCCGGACCTGGAGGTATCTAATAAATTCTGTGTTAGGCATGCCTGTTTCTGACTTCAATTGATCGAATGATTTAATAGTGTTGCTGCCCTCCAGGTCTTTTAATCTATGGACCCCTAGTTGTCGCCAGAGCGGAAAGTTCTTCCCCTCTAGTCCAGGAGCAAAATCCGGGTTACTATACAGAGGGGCCATTAATGTGTGTTCAGAGGTCAATGAGAAACTATATTTGGACACCTCCCAGACCGAGAGTGAGTTGAGCACTGATGTCAAAGTACAAACCTCTGTTTTAAAGAGGGACACACAACCAGGTGTGTTAGGTTAGCAATCAACTAACCACACCCACTGCAGGCTCAACCAGACACACCCACTGCAGACTCAACCAGACAGGAGAGGGAAAAAAAAGTTAGTTACAGGCTTTCAATTACCACACTCCCCAAGTTCAGCCACCCCTGCTACAATACACAGCATCTCCCTTCCGTTCTGGTTCTAACTATACACGTAATACAACTGTGACGATTCTGGGGATTCCTTCCCCTTCTTTCTCTCCCTCTGTCCCATCTCCTGCCAATCCTTCTACCCTTTCCCACACCTGTCCCGCTCCATCTACTTCTCTCCCACTACCTCAGCGCATGCCCTGCAGACCTCGCGCACCCGCGCGGTCCCCGAGCTCCTGCAGTGACGCTCCCTGCTCCCAGACACCCGCTATGCCCACGGCCAATACCTCACCATCCCTGGCAGTCCCGTCCGCTCCTCAGCCTCCCTCCAGCGGGGTTCCCGCGGCGCTCCGAGTGCCTGGTGACACGGCCTGTGCGCACCCCCCCTCAGCTCACGGAGGGCACGCGCACACGCTCCTCCTCTGGGCTCTGTCCTCCTTCTGCTTCCTCCTCCCAGTCCCTGCAGGCCATCTCCCTCTCGCAGCCTGTGCGCACGCACCCTCAACTTACAGAGGGCGCGCGCACACGCTCCTCTTCTCTGGTCTGCCACGATCCTGACTCCTCCTCCCAATCCCTACAGGTCACTCCCCTGACTGCCCCTTCTGTCTCCTCCTCTCTTCTCCCTGACCTATCTCTATCTCCCACTACTCTCTCTGCTCCTCCCCTCTCTCCTATTGGTGTGTCTCCCTTTATAATCCCTGTCTGTCCACTTTTTCCTCGCTCTGCATAGTTCCTGTTTCCCTGTGTGCTGACCTATGCTATGCTCCCTCTGTGTCCCTGCTGTTTCCTGCTCCTGTGTTCACCTTTGATTTCCCTGGCTTTGACCCCTGCTTGTCCTGGACTACCCTGCTCTCTGTACCCCTTCGAACCTTGCTACGCTCTCGACCACACTGCTCTCTGGAACCCTTGGACCTGGCTTTGTACCCCGACCACTCTTCTCTCTGGACCCCTTAGACATTGGCACACGGACACGACTATCCCTACGCTTACTCCTACAGACGTTGCAAGTATCGCTAACCACTCTTTCTACAGGCCCAGCAACGCTATACCACACTCCGGGCTTGCTCCCACTGCTGTGGGTGTGTGGTGTAATACCGTTCCCACCTCAGTACTGGGGTCTTGCCAGGTCTGCGGGCATACAGGCGTGACAATAACCAGCACTTGAAATCAACCAGTAATCCAGTCACACAGATCAGGACATGCATGTTTTCAGTGAGTGGCTGGGACAGCTCTACTCCCCTCTGCTCTCATTTTGCTTCATCTGAGTCACCAGACTGGAGAAGAAAAGAGGGAGGAGGATAAACCCTGTCTGCTCATTGACAGCTTTTAACCTTGTGCCATCAGCAGAATCAGTGCGCACAGAACTGACATGCTGCTGGCAGTAGGGCCCCTTTAAAGGTGGGACCTATATATAGTAAATATCTATACATATATACTTAATAGAAGCATGTGTACCTATTCTCATCTGTGAAATGTTGGAGGGTATGGGATTGGAAATCTGAACAATAGGACTTCTTTGGGTAATTTGCTATTTGCCAGCTCATACCTACTTGAGTCTACAGAACTGTGTCATTATTCAGTGACATTTACTGAATACCAACAAATGCCAATTCAACTGATGTTTGAAGTTCAGATTTAATCTAAACATTACCCTAGCAACAATTCTGCAAATCGTATTGCTATCCTAGTTCCATACCTTATGCAATGCTTGAAAGGATTTGACCATAACTAACCTTTGCTTATACTTTGTGTAAAAACAGGCTTTAGCTAAGCACTGCTACAAGAGTACCATTTATGCATTAATACGTACGGTACTCAATGTAAATCACAGCACTTTAATCTTTGCTTACTATTTAAACAGAAGGATTCATGTAATTAAGAGAGTTTAGTAGGACATTTTATTATATAAAGCTTTCAAAATACTCTGTGCTTATAGTACAAAACACATTACATAAATTTTACATGGCATCAGTAAAAGGGTATGTACTACGGATATTTATATGATTGTCACGTGTATTACTAATGTGAAGCGCTATGTACACTAATGGCACTATATAAATAAAGACATACATACATGCATAATAAAAAACAATGGAAACAAACATACAGTATTCAAAAGATCTATACTGTATGTAAAGACTAGTAATATGCACTGAACTGCAACAGTATACTGTAGTTGCATATTAAGAAATGGATGAGAAAAAGGCAAAATTAAGTGCTATGTGCAGAACATGGAAAATTAAAAGTGATTTTTTTCAGTACAGTGATAAAGAAAGCTGCATATCATATTGTGATGGAAGCAATTATAAGTCTTTGTAAGTGCACCATGAGAACTGAGCATTTTGTTGTCTCCTGGGCGCTTGGGTTCGGCATATTGTGAATGGTGTAGACAGATTATTGGGAGGGCCTGGGAATTACCTGGCAGACTTTACATATAGACCAAGTTAGCAGAAGATTGAGGATCCTACAAAATTACTTAAGGGATCTAGACCACAAGCTTAAGGCATGGACCTCCAATGTTATATTTTCAGAAATAAGACAAGTGACGTGTGTTAAGAAAGAGAAAAAGTAAAGACCGTTGCAGCAGCCGCTCCAAAGGACTAGGACTCACCAGAGAGAATTAAAAACTGAAAAACTTTATAAAACTACATAAAAAAGACACTCAGGACATACAAAAATATGGGAACCTCCTCCCACGCGTTTCGGGCATAGACTGCCCTTTCTGAAGGAGTATTACCGTAATACTCCTTGAGAAAAGGGCAGTCTATGCCCGAAACGCGTGGGAGGAGGTTCCCATATTTTTGTATGTCCTGAGTGTCCTTTTTATGTAGTTTAATAAAGTTTTTCAGTTTTTAATTCCCTCTGGTGAGTCCCAGTCCTTTGGAGTGGCTGCTGCAACGGTCTTTACTTTTTCTCTGCTACTTTTGGATCGTGCCCGCGCCGGGGAGTGACGTCAATGTTCCTTCGGGACACGAGGAGAGAGAGTGAGAGCAACGTAGGACGGCATCATCGTGAGTACCAGTAACTCCATACCGATTCCTACAACACTGTACATTATGCAGCTGACACATCATTTGTTATAGACTTGCTAACAGTGATCTCTCCAACCCTCTCTCCCCTCCCCTTCATGCTCCACTCGTCTCCACTTACTCCTATACCAGGCTGTTTGCTATTGGGTGGACTGCCTTTGAGCCTCACAGACGGCTCTCTCTACTTTAAGTGACATGTGCTAGCCCAGAAAGGCAGTTAAAAATTGAATAAGTTAAAGAAGCAACCAAAGCAGTTTTATTTGTATGTTTTTTTTAAAACATTTATTTCATATCTTTTACAATGATTGAAGCAGGGGGTGTCCGCACCTGAACCATATGCTTCCGGAGATACTTACCTCTGTTGGGCGTATAAGTAGCTGCTCCCCCGGGTGGGTAGCAGGGATCATAATATGGCCGCTTTTAAAAGCTCCTGCGTCTTGTGGGCCAATAATAAGGCCAGGTCTACAATGGAGGCTGCTGCATGTGCACCTGGCGTCCTGGCCGCGCGTGCACAGCTTAAAACCGCGATCTGCAGTCTCTAGGGAGCGAGCGGAGGCGTGGCCAAAAAAACCCAGTAGCACCACGTTTTCATTGTCCCACAGAGGACCACTATCCCATTACACACACAATCATTCTTTTTTTAAGATTTAGAAAAGTATTTTATAACGCCTCTGCCAATACCTACTTAACCAGCACAGCTCAAATATTCCTAGATTACAGTAACAACAGCTTTGACAGTGTGTAATTAAAGCAGAATGTTTATTTGGACAATATTAATACATTTCTAAGTCAGTTTGAAACAAATAAACTGCAAGAACCAAACCTTAAACCAGCACAAAATAACTAAAGGCTCACGACCCAGCCAGCAGCACTATCACCATGCAATAAACTGTGTTAGCCAGTATAATAGACCAACAAAGTAAGCTCCTATTGGCCCAAGCTATCTCCCCTCCTATTGGCTCCCAGCGCACCATGTGATGCGTCGCCGCATGGGAACACAATCTTGTTGTATTCCCTGCTGGCTGACGCACCACAGCGCCTCGTGAGCCGACAGGGAAGGAGACACTGGGTCCTGCCACTACTGAGGTGAGTGACTTGTGTGTGGTGCGAACATCACCGTGCGTTTCGCAGTCACCACCGGGGACCTGTCCTAAGATGTGACATCATCCAGCCCACGTGATGCAGAGCTTTAAAAAGCAGAGAGATACTGGCATCCTCTTCACAGGTATCTATTGAATCAATGGGTCCCCAGAGCTGAAATGCATGGGGTTCATCTCCAGAGACCCTCTGCTTCAATCCTGTGTAAAAAAAAATATATATAAATGTGGGGAGGGAAAGTGCTTAGATTGCCTCTTAAATGCATGGCTACTATGCTATGCGATAGCTCAGCTAGGAGGGATGCACCCATATTAAATAGAGATAAAACTAGAAAATCTATAAAGATTAAAGACCATCCATGGGGGAAGAATGGCGGGAACAGATAGTGTAACATCCAATATAAAAAAAAAAAACAGACTGGCAACAACCTTAAGTGTATACTTGCTAATATAAAAATCAGATAAATAGAGAGCTTGAAATAATAGCCAGGAAAGAGCAATATGATATGATATGCATTACTGCAACATGGTGGGATAAAATTCATGCCTGAGCAGTAGAGGGTTATTATCCTTATTGGAGTAATTGGGCAAACGGAACAGGTGGTGGAATATGTTTATATGTGAAAACAGATTTAAAAGATATTATTTGGGGAAATGTTCATAATATGGATTTGTGAAAATGTAGAGACTACAGTATGTGAATTAAAATTTACATTAGAGATAAAAGTATAACAAAAATGTTGGTAGGACCTCCCATAAACCACTAAATAATTTTGAACCTGAGGTAGACAATATTTTTTTGTAAATGTAAAATGTAGCAAAACTAGATAATGTTTTTATTTTGTGTCATTATCTGAACATTGACTGGAGGAATGAGATGAGATAATAGTACTGTACATATAAAGGAAACAGGTTTTGGGTGTGCTAAAAGACAATTACAGTACATGACCCAAATCATTGATAAAAAGGGCATTACTGAATCTACTGTTGCAATATAAAACAATGTAATAAATATTCAGGTGAGGGAACATTTGGAAAAACAATGATCATAACATTTACTTTAACTAATTTCTAAAAAAGATTATTATATGGGGTTAAAAAAGTATTTTAGAAAGGCAGATTTTAGTCAACTAAAGATGATTCTACGAGGAAAAAACTGGGCTGAAGTTCTTGCATAAAAAATACAGCAGATACATACAGTAGTCTTTAAAAGATTGTTAGATGAATATACTTATCCGTGTATATATCCTTGGGTAATAAATGTGAAAGAAACAAATACAAACCTAAATGCGAAAATAAACAGGTATTGTAAGGAAAAAATGTTTAAAGAAGACGAAGGCATTTTGATTTTTGAAGTAAGAAGGAACAGGGGCATAATTTCGGAGATTATATGGATTGTAACAGAAATTACAAAAAGGCAATCAGATTAGCTAAATTGAAATGAAAAAAGGATTGCAATGGAAAGTAAGATCAAGCCTAAAATTTCTTTAAATATAGTGATAACAAAAAGATTAGAAAGATAATTTATTGTAGGACTTTTTTAGTGGAAAATGGGAAGGCAAATTATTGGAGATAAGGACAAGGCAGAGATATGAAACAAATTGCTTGCCCCGGCATTTACCAAACTAACTTTATTAGTTTATTTGAGGTCGCAAGGAGGAATTTAGTCCACAGCAATGCCCTTGATGTGGTCTATTTAGGGTTAGCAAAGGCTTTTAACATGTTGCCACAAAGGAGGTTGGTTTACAGAATAAAGGAAATAGGTCTGGGTGAAAATATTTGAACCTGGATTGAATTGGTTGAATGAGCCACATAAAGTTGTCATAAACTAAACGTTTTTCAGATTGTGTTTATATTGTAGAATGCCTCACGCTTTATATCTGTGGCCACTGCTGTTAACTTGTTAATTACGGTCCACAAAGTTCTGTAGGCAGAGCCATCTTACTACATTTTGGGGCCTTGGGCTAATCTCGGTTCATTTAATGTAACCATGTACAGTACAGTATTTGCTAATTATCCTGTATTGAGATCTTATGTAAAAGGATACAATCTCAAGAGTGGGGTGGGGAGAGCAGTATAACATGCCATTAGTAGAGTGTCTAAAAACTAATTGTTGATGAGTAAGCTACTTTGGTATATAAAACACGAAAGTGATAACCCTCTAATGCAAGAGGGATAAACAAGCAGTGACCAGATGGTGGGAGCAGGGATCTAAGTGAGAGATCGCCATTCACACCTGGTTAGTAGTGAGACTGCTATTGGGCTTATTGAGAGAGAGTTCCTTCAATGCAAGGAAGATGTGATCAAATAGTGCTAATGCTAATGGAAAAGCACTGTAGACTGTGTGTGTGTGTGTGTGTGTGTGTGTGTGTGTGTGTGTGTGTGTGTGTGTGTGTGTGTGTGTGTGTGTGTGTGTGTGTGTGTGTGTGTGTGTGCTATGGTCTGAGAGCAGACCAAAGCAAGCACTGAATACTCCCGATTGGCTGCATTGATAATGGTCTAGTGCATAACACGTTCATATAACTACAGCACGCTGTAACCAGTTGTTACAATTGTGGATTGAAAACAGGACTTCGTCAATAATGTGTAAGCATGGATCTAAGGAGCAGATTGTTGCAAACACTGAAGCTCCCAATTAAGTAGGTAATTGTGATGGGCACTTGTTAGATCTCCTGTGTGGATACGTGTGACCACGACAGTCAGATAATTAAATATCTTTCTCTTGCAAGTGGTTTAACATAACATCAGTTAAATATTCTTCTCCATGACAATGAATTGGGATACATTTCAGAACTCGCTCAATTAGAGCTTGATCTTTTATTTATCAAACTGTAAAAGAATTGATGGACATGGGATACATCTGGAGTTGAATCAACACTCAGTGAATAGTACTTCACATTTTGTAGTTCCAAAAGTATTTTAGATAACACCATGAGGCTGATAAATTCTTCACAGATATTGGGAGAAAGGTATGCAGTGTCTCCTTTACCAGCATTTCCATATTTTTAAATGTGCTCTTTAAGGAATGGATCAAACTCATGTATGGCGTTTCAGATATATCTCATCGTGTTGATAATGAGGAGCACCTTCAGTAGGAGATGAGGTAGTAATAACATCCTCATTATCTTTTTCACTGGGACTCAAACATGTTGAGATCACAGATGCAGATGAAGGGACTGATTGCACTTGAAGAAATTAAATAAATTCCAGCAATTTAGGTATTTCCTCTTTTTATTTCAATGCTTTTTTCTCTTTTTTGAAGCACCACTTTCATAGGGCCGCTTATTGATTTTAGTTGAAAAGTAGCTAAATCTAATATAAACAGCTGAACAAATGACTAATAAGAACAACAAAAGAAGAAGAAAACAAGAATGAATGCAGTACTTATAGAACCTTCCTAACAGAATATGGTATAAAGTCTACAACAGTACAGAACTGCATAGAACTTATCAGAGCATTATGGAACATTCTAATATAGCACACAAAAGAAAATGTTAGAATATTATGGACATTTCTAACATAGATCATAATAGAACATTCTAGAACATACTTGCAATTGTGCATAGTTTCTACAGTGCACTAAAGAAATATACCCCAAAAATGGGCTCAACTTAAATCCATGTGCAAGATAACAGATGTAGGCATACTGTGCATAGTAACTTTTATTGTTTTAAAGATGTATCTAGTTTGTTTTTTAAACACAATTCTGACAAATCAATGAAACTACCTATTCCATAATCATTTTTAATAATGATAGTTAAGTAATGTTTGCCACGTTCAGTTAGAACTATGAATTTAAAATGACATTTCTGGAAATAGTATTTGTAGAGCCTCTTTAAGGTTGGGGCCCTTTGCTTGTCTCGTTAGCCCATGCCTTAAGCTTATAGGCATAGAGAGCAAAGTCTTAAATTGTGCTAACAACACTAAATTATTTAAAGTTGTAAAATCAGAGCAGGATGCCATTTCTCTACAGAAGGACTTGGATCTATTGGAAGCTTGGGCAGGTACATGGCAGATTGTTTAATATTTTTTCCCCTTATGAGACATCATTGAATAATGTTTTACTGGGGTTTTTGCTTGCCTTCCTCTGGATCAAAATACTGTAACTACTGTACAAATATAGGAAAAGTACCTGTTGTCGAAAATTAACATAGATTGAACTTTATGGACATATGTCTTTTTTTTTTTAAAGCAACAGGAAAGATGATCCAGGGCTCCACAGGTTTTTAGAAAAATAATTTATTCATAATACACTTGTTCTTTTGCTAAAAACCCGTGGAGCCCATCTTTCCTGTTGCTGTATACTGGGATTGCTGCAGATAGGCCATCCTTGAACCAGGAGCATTGTGTGCATTGTGTGCAAGTATCGCATTTTTTGCATTTATTTGCACTGTTTTGGTGTGCTACATACCCACATACATTTTTTTAAAGCCTCATCTACTATGCAACAGATACAGTAAACGCATTTCATACTTTTGGAACCAAGAATGAACATGCTACCTACTAATATAGACGGTCGAAACTGTCAATTTTTTTTGCGGAATTTCAAGAGCTTTCCATTTAAAATCTGTTTTGCGGTGTTAAATCTTCTGACGGATTGTTCCAGTTTCAATCCATGGAGATTAATAAAAAACCGCGATTGGATACAATAAACTGGTGGATCTTCCTAATCCAATCCGTGGATTCCGCAATCCGCTGATGATTTTAAGAATCCAATCCACGGATTCAACATTCCACGGGCGGATTGCTGAATACACAGACTGGATTCTTAAAATCCACCAGCGCATTGCGGAATCCACAAATTGGATTGTCGGTGATAAAAAGAAAAAAAATCCAAAAAAGACAAAATCGCCCTTTTTGAGACATATCCTCAGACCAAAGGAACAGATGAGTCAATCCGGGACGGATCCAAGTCGGCCAAGAAATTCGCCCTTCTGTACCTACAAACTAAATTGGACATTATGTGGTTAATCCTTGATGGACAAGGATTAAGGAGAACGTTTAGACATTTTCATGCATAAAACGGGTATAGATGAAAGGGAAGACAGACTCATTTTCCCACTGTATAAATCGCTATAAGACTGCACCTTGAATATGAAAAAAGTACAGAAAAAAGCCACCACATTAACAAAGGGGAAAGGCTAACCAGATCAGGATTATTTACATTGGGGAAAAATATATTTGAGGTCAAGGATCTTTCAAGGGAAGATTTTATTCCAAGGACAGTACAAATGACACAGGATTGTCCTTTGATATTTGTGGCAAGGAGATTTCACCAGCAGCATAGAAAACGGTTCTTTACAATACGGGCATAACTATAAATGCAAAATGAGTATCTTAGCTAATTTAACATTCATTTTATTTGATACACATTCTGTAGGTCTATTTACAAAATCATCTACTATGTAATTATTATATGTGTAATGGTCAGACCCCCACCCAATCTCATATTGGCCCCTGTGGGTGTAATCTGCTCCCAATTACATGTATGTGTGTTGTGGTGCACCTGCTGGCAACAGGACTCCTGAGTCTCCCGCTGGTTGGTAATGGGGAATATCACCATGACAGGCGTCTGAGGTAGTGTGCTGAGTCCTACTCACATTTGGTACAGCACCTCCACCCCATCAGGATCCCTACAGCATCAGGGAGGAGTATCTGACGGGGAACTCCTAGGTGCATCTTCTTGTGGAATAACTCCAGACTCACACAAGAAGGATCTCTTGAACCAGGGCATCTTTAATTGCACGTTACTTGGCAGACTGCCCATCATAGCGGCCGACACTAGCCGCACATTCCGTGAAGGTACTCCATGCAGAAGGTTCCTCCTCTCTCTTAATTGAGTTGCTCTTCCACCTCTCCCCTAAGGGAGATCACCATCTGTACCAGGTCCCTGGACACAGTGTGTATTCAGTTTGTCAATTGCCACTCTGACCAGCAGAGCTTAACCTTGAACTTACACTCTTAGACTACTTGGACACTTAAACCGACTGACTAACTTTAGGCAGTTCTGTGTAATATATAGACTCCAGAAAGACCCACCTCTGTGTCACTAATAGTGGACACAAAGCATGCTGTCACTTCCTTTGCTACATATGACACTTCACCAGGGTTTGAGGGCAAACCTCCATGATAGTTACTGGCAACCCTGCCGTCTTACCAGGATTACTGCCAGCATGAGAGAGATCTGTACACCAATTTTACACATGGCTACATATGTAACTACAGTATGCAAAGATAGGTAGTCTTCTAATGATGTTATTATAAGTGAAAACCGGTGAAGTTCACCTGGGCTTGAAATCTAGAATGGTATCAGGTTATAACCATAGGAAAAGTGATCATGCCAGAAAAAAATAAATAATAAAACGTTATTAAATCATTATAGCCAATGTAATAGACAGCACTCACACAAAGTAGATAAATATACACAAAGTCCCCTTGGGACTGAGGGGAACGGGCCTGACGAAGGGACAAGTCCCGAAACGTTGCCCCCCTATATTCCCCCGTTGTGACCCACTTTTTTTTTTTTTTCTTTGTTCCCCTTCCACCATTCACCTCACTTTCCCTTTGTTGCCCCATCCTACTTTTCCTTTATCCCTTATCCTCCTGTACATCCTATATATGGCCCTACTTATATGTTGTCTGTTTGCCTAGTGTGGCGTAGTCAGTTGTTTGACTTATTTGTGCACTGATTAAATTTTCAAATTGGTTATATACCAGTGACTTTGTATCTATTATTAGGGTGTGCTGGATTTTCTTCAGTACGTTATTAAATCATTATTTATAACTAAGTGCAAATATAGTTTAAAGTCCCAGTGGTTGGGTTTGGATGCATATAGGTCAAGTACATATATTGTGCAAATGAGTATTATTAATTATAACTTCATCCAGAAATACTCATTATATAGAACCAGCCAGGCAGATAGCCATGTGAATGGACTCTGTTCTAACAGAGAGTATCTGAAAACGAAGTATGCAATCTTTAAGTATACCATAAATGGATCAAAAGGAAAGATGACCATTTGTGACAGCCATACGCTTTAGGATTTGCCCACATATAAATCTCCGGGAGGATAATCATGATAGATCGTCATATGTGTGGATTAGCTGTATTCATATAATAGTAGCGCTCCGATCATCACTCCTTCATGCCGGCCGGGCTGCAGGGGATTGGCTGCAGGCAGAGAGGAAGCCGGGGGCGGGGCTTTGTGCAGAGCACACGGTGAGTGTGTGTGTCTGCCTTCCTGCTCCTCTGTTTGTGCGGTGTCCCGTCCCCTTCTGCCCCGGGTGATAGGAGAAGGTAGGGGGGTGATAGGAGAAGGGAGAGGGAGGGGCGAGTTGTACATTTGCCTGCCCAGTGACTGTGTGCAGGGAGCTGCCTGCACAGATCTCCCCCCAACCCCCCCTCACATCCGTCACCTCCTCTGCTCTCCACTGCTCTTCAATGTGTGTATCTCTGTGTGTGTGTGGGTGTATTTGTGTGTGTGTGTGTATTTATTTATGTGTGTGTATTTATTTGTGTGTGTGTATTTGTGTGTGTGTGTGTGTATTTATTTGTGTGTGTTTATTTATTTGTGTGTGTGTGTATTTATTTATTTGTGTGTGTGTGTGTATTTATTTGTGTGTGTGTGTGTATTTATTTATTTGTGTGTGTGTGTGTGTATTTATTTGTGTGTGTGTGTGTATTTATTTGTGTGTGTGTGTATTTATGTGTGTGTGTGTATTTATTGTGTGTGTGTGTGTATTTATTTGTGTGTGTGTTTATTTGTGTGTGTGTGTGTATTTATTTGTGTGTGTGTGTGTGTGTGTGTATTTATTTGTGTGTGTGTGTATTTATTTGTGTGTGTGTGTGTGTGTGTATTTATTTGTGTGTGTGTGTGTATTTATTTGTGTGTTTGTGTGTGTGTGTTTGTGTGTGTGTGTGTGTGTGTGTGTGTATTTATTTGTGTGTGTGTGTGTGTGTGTGTGTGTGTGTGTGTGTGTGTGTGTGCAGGGAGCTGCCAGCACACATTTCCTGCCTTTCCTCCCCCCTCTCCACTCCCCTCTGTCTGAGAGAGAGTGTCTGTCTGAGAGAGAGAGAGAGAGAGAGTGTCTGTCTGAGAGAGAGAGAGTCTGTCTGAGAGAGAGAGAGTGTCTGTCTGTGAGAGAAAGTGAGAGTGTGGTCTGAGGGAGAGAGAGAGTGAGGTCTGAGGGAGAGAGAGGGACAGAGAGAGAGAGAGAGAGAGAGAGAGAGAGAGAGAGAGAGAGAGAGGGAGGTCTGAGGGAGAGAGAGTGAGGTCTGAGGGAGAGAGAGAGTAAGGTCTGAGAGAGAGTGAGGTCTGAGAGAGAGTGAGGTCTGAGAGAGAGAGTGAGGTCTGAGAGAGAGAGTGAGGTCTGAGAGAGAGAGTGAGGTCTGAGAGAGAGAGTGAGGTCTGAGAGAGAGAGTGAGAGTGTGTGAGAGAGTGAGAGTGTGTGAGAGTGTGTGAGAGTGTGTGAGAGAGTGAGAGTGTGTGAGAGAGAGTGAGTGTGTGAGAGAGAGTGAGAGAGAGTGAGAGTGTCTGAGAGAGACACCAACTGCGCACTGCAACTGTTAGGTATGTATATACAGCTTTGTTTTTACTTTGGGCGCGCGGAAAAATCCTGATCGCCTTGGGGAGCCTTGAACCGAAAAAGTTTGGGAACCACTGATCTAAGTGGTATATTTATAGGCCGTATGCATACAATTAAAGTAACAGCACATTATTAAATATGCAGTCAGGGAAGTCAAGCGTTTCTTTAGTCAGTCGCAGAGGCTTGGAAAATTTAAAGAGCTGTTTTTTTTAAAAGGGGACTTTTCAGCTGGGCTCTGAATTGGAACTTGAAGGTGCCTGATGGATACAGAGTGGAAGAACATTCCATATTAGGGAGAGATTCGTAAAGAGGTTTAAGATGGGAGAGGTGAAAGATTAGACAACCTTGAATTGACTGTAAGAAGTGAGTACGGTATAACGAGAGATCAGAGTTGAGACATAGGGTGCTGCAGATGAGTGTGGTGCTTTAAAGAAAAGAAGGATATTATTTTAGTTCATACTGTACAGAGATTAATAGAAAGCCAGAAGAGAAAATTCAGGATATCAGAAGCTGATCTAGAAAGTAGGAGATAATTTGAGAAGCAGCATTTTGGATGGATTGTAAGAAAGATGTGAGACAGAGAGGCCAGTTATGAATGTTGCAGTAATCAATATTGAAGAGCACACAAGCATGTTTTAGAGATTATGGAACATACAGTAAGAGGAGGCGTACTGTATCTTAGCAATGTTGTGAATGAAGAAACAGCAAGATTTAGTAACAGTGTCTATATGTGGGGAGAAGAAAAGGAAAGAGTTTAATGTACTGTAATTCTTAGAGAGGGTACTTGCAAGACAGATGGCAGTGTTATTGATTTAAATAGAGAAGGGGACACTAGGGCCAGGTTTGGAAGGGAATATGAGGAGCTCTGTCTTAGGCTAAGTCCCCGTTATTGCTGATCGGGCTGAGTGGGCGGTGCTTGCAGAGAAGACTTACATATATAGATATATGTAAGTCCCCGCTCATGCGGTGCGTGCACGCGTGCACACACACTCAGCCGCGATCGGCGCTTATCAAAACACAAAATCTATACTTACCACATGCTCAGCTGGCCCGCAATGACTCCCTCCCCGCCCCCCGCATACATTAGGACACCCGGCGCTCATGCTTTGAGCGCTCTCCAAGCACGAGCGCGCTCAGCGCCAGCGGGGCCTTAGCCATGTTAAGCTTGAGACGACAGTCATGCAGGATGAGATTGCTGAGAAGTACTCTACAGGTGTAAGGTCAGCTATAGATAAGTATAGTTATGTGTCATCAGCATAGTGATCCAAAGAAGTCAATAAGGTCACCCAGAGAGAGCATGCATAGAGAGAATATTACATTGAAGATTAGTTCCAGAAAAGTAGATGAGGACATAGCACAAGACACGAAGGAACGGTGAGAGGTAGAAATAGAGGGCAATGCCATGGATGCTTTGAGGGTGGTTAACAGTATTGAAAGATGAAATTTGGCAATATTGAAGTCATTAGCTACCTTGCCGAGTATGGTTTCTGTAGAGTATGCTGTGTGGAAGCATGATTGGAGATGGTCAAGTAGGTTATGGGAGTTGAGAAAGTGAAGTATACTGTATGTAAACAATTTGATCCAGAACGTTAGGCTAGGTTGCAAGGCACACAAAGCACAGCCCTCTATGGGGCAGGCCCCAGTCAGCATGTGTGCACAAGCCTCGATGTGCTACCACCTTGGCCAAAAGACAAGATTTTTGTCTTCTGGCGTGGCGCCTGAGCATTGGCCACGTCACGGAGGCGGTTCAGCCAATGAGGGCAAACCAACCACGCGATGTCATGGCCCTGCCCCTGCAATGCCTCTCCCCCCTGAATCTCCTGTTCTTCAACCATAAACCACAGGTCACGGCTGAAACAGGTGCACACGTCGCCAGACGCTCCGGCGAACGTGCAGCCATGACCACTGGGGCCGTAGCCTTAGAGGCAAAAGGAAAGAGGGAGATAGGGTAATAGTTTGAATGTGAGGTACAGTCAAGGTGCTATTTTTAAGACTAGGATGAACAATAGCGGGTTTAAAAATAGATGGAAAAGATTCAAAACAAAGAGAGGCATTAAAGATATCAGTGTGGATTGGGACCAGGGTAGAACCACGAGGTTTCAGAAGGTGGGATGGAATGAGAGAGAGGCTGCATGTGGTGGAGGTTGAGGAGGTTGAGGAGAAGAGTAGCTGTAGTTTAGATAAGACAAACTATCCATATGAGCCAAAATGTAAAAAAAATGTATTCCATAGAATAAATAGAAGTTGTTGTCCATGTTCTTTATTATTAATCTTTTAGTACAAATACAAAGAAATGTAAGTTATCTTATCATGGATGAGAGAAGTGACTAGTTGAGGAATGAATGCCCCAAGTAAACACATCTGCAAACAATATACATTACCTGTTACCAAAAATACGAACTTACCATTATATATTTCATGTGTAGCCCTGTTTCTCCCCCTCTCTGGAAACATGTTGCTGCTACTACTGATGTTTTGGTGCGTGCATACCTGTGAGGGTCCAGGAGAGCTGAGAGTACGCGATTGGGTGGGCATCACGACAGGCTTACGGTGATCCTTATGTTCTTTCCATGGTGATACAGCGCCTTCAGACATGGCAGGCTGCAGGCAGTCCCTACCATGACAGTATTTTCTCTCCAATACCTCTGGCAAATAGACCGCAACTCAACCAGGGGTATATACATGAGTTCTTTATTTGTAGCAACCATTGCAAGTTGTAAACAGCGTTGCATATAGGAGAGAAGGGGTCTCAGATCCCTGGATGGTGCTGACCAGCAGTTAATGGTTGAGGCCTTGTGCCATGCACAGATCTTGCTCTCCCAGCCCCAGGAGGGTGGAGGAGAACTTGACACACTCTTCTCTCCCCAGGAGGGGTGGAGGAGGACTCACACCTCCTCTCCCTAGGAGGGATAGAGTGGAACTCACTCCTATAATTTGGAACATCCTCCCTAATGCAAAAGGGGAGGGCAGAGCATCTGCACCAGAATTAGCTGCAACACAGACTTCATGACATCACCTCTCTTGCCACTCAGGGAGGCGGTGTGTGGGGGGTAAACCCCACAGGATAGCCTGTCACTGCCTGTAGCAAGTGGGACTTACGTGACAGGAGGGGCAGAAAGATAGCTGGACCAGCCATGGCTATAAACACATCTACAGTAGTTACCTACATACAGAAGATTTTCTGTAAATTTGCTTGGTGTGTTATACAGTACCAATCATGCATGATTTTGTTATGTGTAAGGATAATTTTGGAATTAATAAAACTTTTACACTACAGAATGTGCAAAGTTCCAGCTCTTTTACAAATCTTTTTCTGATATACAGGAAGGCCCTGCTTCTTGGCGCCATGCTTTTCGGCGATCTGCCGATACGGTGGAACCATGAAGGGGGTCGCCATTTTTGTGTATGCACAGAAAGGGCCGGTCCTGGGTCGTGCATGCGCAGAATGGGGGTGTTTGCCGATGTTGTGCATGCGTAGAACATCGCATTGCTGGTCTACACATGCGCACATAACAAAAATTGCCCATTCCGCTTTTCCGCGGGTCCTAATAACACAACCAGTCGCATGACTGGGGCCCTGCTGTTATCACATTCAGACAATGTGTTGTCTGCTAATTTGTCTCTAACTCCATCATTCATGACTCCAAACATAATTTTTCATCTAATTGATGAAAATGTAAAGTTTAAAACACATCCATCAACCATCAATCTGAAATTAACTGTATTTCCAAAAATCAGATCTTCGTAGATCGCAATTGATCTGCAATATTTAAAATGTTTACATCTCTGTCATGCTCAGTATTGTGGACAAAATAAATACCATTATCTTTCTAAGGAGACCAACTAATAACTTATTTAGTTTTAAATGTGAGTTATTCCAGATTATTAAACTTGGAAATGCATCAAAATCAAAATGTTATGTAAACCGTACCAATAAATAATGGATGTGAAAATACTTAAATGTCTCTGTTGGAAGGCATTGGAATAGATTATGAATCTAAGATGTACACACACCATATCTACTTATCTACTTATTGCATGTAGGAGGTAAAAAACAATGTATGCTTGGCTCAAAAGACTCATAGATATTTTTGGAATCACGACAGGCACCTTTCATCCAACGCATTCTAAGCAAGTTTCTACTGAATTGGGGTTTACTGTATTTCCTTTGCATTAGAACTGAGTAATAATGTTAGGTGTTGTCATTTGTAGGAAAATGCTAGTGGGTAATGAGGTAAAATCTTGTATTGCAACCATTTTGAGTGCAGACGTTTTTCCAGCTAATGTCAACTTCAAAAGTTTCTAGCAATAAAGTTCTAATTTGATACGTTAGTGCAAGCTTGCAGTGGTTATAAGATGTCATCAGCAGTCAACAGCTTTTCCGGGGCCCAGGAGTCTCCATCTGGGCTCAGGGTTGTGGGGTGGGAAGGGATTTGTCCACTCCCCCCCATCGGCTGCCCTGCAAGTCCACCAACTACCTCTCTCACATTCTCTGTTCTCTCTCTATCACACACTTCCTCTCTCTCCCTTCGTCCCCCTTACTCTACCCACCTTTTTTATATCCTCCTCTGCATTCTCTCTTACTGTCCCCCCTCTCCCCTCTTCACCAATTCTCTATCACTCTTTCTCTCCTTATTTCTAGCAACCCCACTTAACCTCTCTTACTCACTCTTTCTCTCTCACCCCTCCTCTTTCTCTTCCCCTCTCACCATTTTCCTCACTATCCTTGCCTCCTCTCTCATTCTCCTTCCCGCTTTCTCATTCTCCCACTTCTCTCAGTACCCCCTCTCTC
Organism: Ascaphus truei; assembly: GCF_040206685.1. NCBI lineage: Eukaryota > Metazoa > Chordata > Amphibia > Anura > Ascaphidae > Ascaphus > Ascaphus truei. The sequence goes on from NC_134490.1 coordinate 90,616,727, forward strand.
TCACGTATTCCTCACTCTTTCTCTCTCTCCTACACTGCCCTCCCTCAGGCCCTACCTGTGTAACGTGGGTATAGGGTCCACTACCTGGCCTGGGATAGATGTCCCTGCACTTCCCCCCTGTTGGTGAGCCTGATTGTCATGGCATATTTTTAAGAGATTGTTTGTCATTTTTACATTCTTTAGACCATATGAAATATAATTACTTTAACTAAATTGCAATAAGCATTTAAAGGTTGCATCTCAGTATTAGAACTACTTGCTTTCATTCTAATTTGTGAAATGTAGATTGTAAGAATAGAATAGTGGTATTATAGTTTGCTGTTAATACAGTAGGGTTTTCTAGATGACATTTCCAAATGTGTTAATATTTTAAATTAAATAACGATAGTAATAATTTTATTTCATATAGCGCTCTTCTCCCAATGGGACTCAAAGCGTTTCCAATTACAGTATAGCGCACGGTACACAGCACATATTAATTTTTACAGGTCTGTACCTGCCCAGGTGAGCTTACAATCTATATTTTTGGTGCCTGAGGCACAGGGAGATAAAGTGACTTGCCCACGGTCACAAGGCGCTGACCAGGAATTGAACCAGGCTCAATGAGCCACTGTTCCCTTGAAAATCAAATGTAGAAGCACATGCACACCGCTGGTAGGTGCTGGAGGGGGGTACTTATCTGCCGGTGCGCTGTATCCAGGGAGGTCCAGACATCCCAGAGGTACTTAAGCAAAGGAATGGAAGCAGGCACACGGTCTTTCTAAAGGTGGCACAATAAACTGCACCTTTAGAAAGACCGTGTGCCTGCTTCCATTCCTTTGCTTTTCCCTTGAAAATCAAGCCAGGTAATATACTGTACAAGTTTGGTTTAGAATAGAGAAAAAGAGGCAGCATTATGTGAAGGTAGGAAAGAAGTTTTCATTTTCCCATGTTCAGCACTGTTTTATGCTACAACATATGTATTTTCATTATACTCACGAAAAATGACTTGCACATGAGATCTCATCAGCCGGTTCATAGACTTCATACTCTTCCATTAATTTACACGAATGTTTGCACGAAATTTGCACTATGCTATAGAATAGATGGCTCAAAAATGTAAACTATGTGTAAATTGCAGAGAGAAAGACTTACATCTCGGTCCAAAACTCGTCCAGTGCTATTGAGGTATAGCCTTTGAGTGATTGGATCCAGAATCACCCAGTAATCCACATTATCCTTCAAGGAAATGTCTATAGTTGGGTTAGGCCCTCCAGCTGTGCCTTTAATCTGCATATTGTCCACAAGAATTGTGCCTGTTGGGAAAAAAATATTAGAAGACAATTTAGCAAATAATCAATCACATTATAAATTAATAACGGAAATCTAAACAAGCAAAAATATTAGGCTTTTGTAGTTCCCACTCTATTCATTAATCATGCAATTCAAGACATCCACCTTCTCCAAGTGGTCTACTAGGGAGGGTAATTTGTATAAGAGCAAATAGATCTGAAGTGCTGAGTTCATGGTCATTGCTCAGAATAGGAAACAAGAAATCAATACAATGACAAAGCAAAGACAAAATGAGAATCAAGTAATTAGTGCGTGTGCACTAACTATATAAATTGTGAAGGTTGCAAAGGTATTCAGAAAATCTCTTGAAGCTCTTAGTGTCTCATATGTATAGTACTAAGAACCACAACATATCCTTAAACTGTATCCTATGTATGACATTGTATTGCAAAAGCTGTGTTTCTACTCAGAAGCAAAGGAAAATAATGACATTAAAAAACATTCTGTGTATAAAACCTTACTTCCTGAGAATTTTGTAAGATAAAATATTTAATATTTATCAAAGAAAAATACCCAGTTTGAACGACAAACATTTATCACCTGGAATTTGAAAAGTATGTATAGATGATGTCACTATTTGAGGAGTTATAGAAGAATGTGGCTCTATATTTACTAAGCAGTATTCTACTATAAAAACCAATCAGTTGCTGAAATACGCCTTACAGTCCATTAAAGTCAATGAGCTATAATATATCTTTCAGGCTAGAGGTGTCTTATAGCAGAAGATTGCTAGTATGGGCCTGAATCTCTCCCACACTATAGAGATGAAGCCAACATTATTACGCCCATTATCGTGCAGTAAGACCCCTATCCACTAAAGAGTTTTACGCTTTAGAACACCCTAACTCCCATTTAAATGACTAGTAAAGATGTGCTAAAGCTTAGTACACTTTAATGAATATATGCCTCAATCAGGTGATTTGGAGCCCAAGTCACACAAGTTCATTGAATTGCAAATCAGACAATGATGATGTAACAGGGACTTATCCCTGTTTAAATAAAGCTGTGTCAGAGATCCGAATCCAGCAGGGAGATGTTTAATTGCAGCCATTCAATTAGCCAGGCTTCACCTGGATAATCAGAGCTCTAGAAAAGCCTCCTGTGAGAAACAGAGAGAGATTCCTTAGCACACAACAGTGCTGACACAGGAGAGAGACACTGGCTTGAGCACAAAGGCTGTGCTGAGATCAAGACACCCGGACACCACAGACCTGAAGGGTCACCTGCTTAAGGTACCACTTGAGACTTTAGGGTGGTAGGCTGGTAAGGGGATTTTCCTCCCAGTCTTGTAGAGAGGAACTGGGGAAGTAAATTAGCCCTTACACAAAGGATAGGTGTTTGTTTCTTTGTTTATTTTATTTTTTGTATGCTGTATAGAGTTTGAAGGAGCAGGCTCAATAAAGCCAAGTTTTAATTTCCCCCTAACCAGTCTCCATTAGTGTTCACCATGAACACATCTCTTACAGACCAGTTAAAGCTTGCCCTTTCAGAAATGTGATATTGTGCGATAATGGATGTGATAACATAATCCATTAAATTATGAACTCAATAAATATTATTTTCAAGTCTATCTTTATCTCCAGAAACATTAACACATTTCCCAGACAACACAGAACTTATGTGCTAAAATAGTGCTGACATATTGACTTCTAATATTTCACCCCAAAAAAATAGTAAACTTTTAGAACTTGTATCTCTGACATCCCATTGTGCAGTCAGGTCTGCTTTTGGTTCACAGCTAAGACACTGGCCATTTGTTTTACTGTGTACATTAATATCATTACTTATGCAGCGTTGATTGCGTTACCCTTCTTGTTCCTTTTAACAATGATCCCCATAAATAAACACACATTCCTTATCATCCTTTGGTGAAAAAAAGGCCGCAGCAATGTTATTATTACAAGTTCTTAACAAGAGATTATATCCTCAGAACCCCTGGACCCTGCCAACTTGTAGCCTCAAAATCGTATGTCACAACACCATGCTAGTCACCAGCTTTCTCCTCCCCCAAACTCCATCCCCATTTACCACAACAGTAACCACACCCTCTTGGGACCATGCTATCACTCTTCACAATACTAACCAGTTACCAGCATTTAAATACTCATATCTAGGGCAAGGGATCAGTGCCCCACTTGCCCACTGTGATAAGTACCATTTTACTTTATTCTTCACCTTTATTTTTTAACCATCTTTCCCAAACATAAACAACACCAAGGGTGTGTCATCTTTTCTGCATGTTGCTCTTGCCAAACAACAAAGAACCATTGTGCAACTGTGGCTATCTTCTACTTAGTCCCCTCCACCTTCTATCCCAACCAATCCCATTAACCAATAGCACTCAAAGAAATGTGCCCTTAACCCCTGTTGTTCCACTTCACATCTAGCACAGTCATGCACCCTTCTGCTTATGCCATACTATGGCTCCTGGGTGCTCTTTCTTTTGACATGTATATTCACATAAAGACATTGAAGTATAACAATAGGTATAGCAACAATGACAATGGCTGAAAATAAATATACAGTTAGTTAGCACTATCTATCTATACATACACATATATATATACAGTGTTCGACAAACCTATACATTTGCACGCCCCGGGCGAGTGGATTTAACATAGATTTTTGGGTGATTTGTCGACCACTGTGTATATATATATATATATATATATATATACATACATATATACACACACACACACACATATATATATATATATATACATATATATATATATATATATATACAGCTCAACTCCGTTATAGCGTAATCCGCTATAACGTGGTTTGAGTATGGACTCTGAATTAAAAAAAAACACATTTTTTTTTGCACACTGCACACTGCACATACTCACTGCACACTGCACACACTCTCAGCACACTGCACAGACTCGCAGCACAGACTCGCAGCACACACTCACAGCACAGCAAACACAGCACACACAGACACACAGCCCCCCCCCCCTATCTTTGGTGTCACAGCCCACCCCTACCCCCACCCCCACCTTTGGGGGCATCATGGAGCTGCTGGGGGGGGCGCAGTGTGAGGCTGGGGGATCAGTGAAGGGATCAGTGCGAGGCTGGGTGGGGGAATTGGTGGGGGGGAGATCGGTGTGAGGATGGAGGATTGGTGCGGGATCCATAGTTGCATGGTGTGGAGTTGCTGAGGGGAGTCCGGGAAATGCTGGGAGAATAACAGTTGCTCCTAGGGGACATGTAGGGGCTCACTCCACCTCTTCCCCCCTCCTCCCTCCTCCCCCCGATCCCCCGATGTGGTGGATGTAGGAGTTTGAGCTTTCTGGGAATGTGTGATAATCAATTTCTGACTGGTAACAGTCTATGGAGGTTAGGTGGCACCTCCCCCCAGAGCTCGCCCCTCCCCACCTTTTTAACTTGGGAGGTTCTGGCAACTTGCTGAATGGACAGGATTCACTGCAGTTCCTTTCCCTCATACAGAGGTAACAGGAAGGGTTCACAGTTTTAGGGTTAGGACCTGCATTTTTGGTTTACCTTGACGTTTGGTATTCAGGCTTACGATGCTTTGGCCAAAGGGTTTAACTAAAAAACCAAGTAATTACTATTATTATTCAAGTATTTAAACTTTATACTCATTATCATATATGTTTTGTCAATTTGATGTAGCATTGGGCACCCGTGTCTTCTGTTGTACGTATACATTTGCCACGCTCAGTAGCACTCATTTTGGCATAAATATATATTCATGATGTGGTGGATGTAGGAGCTTGAGCTATCTGGGAATGTGTGTTTATGTGAATGGGGGGGGCTATATATATACAGCTCAACTCCGTTATAGCGTAATCCGCTATAACGCGGTTTGAGCATGGACTCCGAATTTAAAAAAAAAACATTTTTTTTGCACACTGCACACACTCACAGCACACTGAACACAAAAACAGCACACTGCACACACAGCACATTGCATACACACAGCACACTGCACACACTCACAGCACACACTCACAGCACACACAGCAAAGCACACACAGCGCACACAGACACACAGCGCACACAGACACATAGCCCCCCCCCCCTACCTTTGGTGTCGCATCCCACCCCCACCTTTGGGGGCATCGTGGAGCTGCTGGGGGGGAAGGGGTGCGAGGCTGGGGGATCAGTGACGGGATCAGTGCGAGGCTGGGTCGGGGAATCGGTGGGGGGGGATCGGTGCGAGGATGGAGAATTGGTGCGGGATCCGTGGTTGCATGGTGTGGAGTTGCTGAGGGGAGTCCGGGGAATGCTAGGAGAATGACAGTTGCTCCTAGGGGACAAGTAGGGGCTCACTCCACCTCTTCCCCCTCCTCCCTCCTCCCCCCGATCGGGCGCACGGTGGCCATTTTTAAAAAAAAATTAGCGCGACCCCAGTTATAGCGTGGTCGGATCAGGTGGCCCCGAGGACCGCGCTATAACGGAGTTGAGCTGTATATAATAAGTGAAATAGGACCAAAACACGTGAAGTATAAGAGATTAAAATATATACACACACACATATATACATACATATATATATATATACTGTATATATATATATATATATATATATATATATATATATAAATATACATACACATAGTTGTGTTTCACTAGGATAGAAGCACACAGTAGGTTTGTTGAAATTAAAGATGCAGTTATGTCTAGCAACATCCAGTATGTTATAGCTGCAAAAAAGTAGAAGCAATCTGCCATGCAGAACCTTCTTTATACAGTACTTTTTATGTTTGTTTCAGAGTCCAAATGTGCAATAACTATGTCATGAGGCACACAAAATGTTAACGGTTCAGTCTCAAAGTAACCAGCCACAAAATAACCGTTTGTACAATTGCACAGTCTAAATGACTTTCCTGAACACAATGTATATAACCATGGTAATGGCAAATATTTGTCTTCTTTCATTTTTTGGGAACTTAAATACTCATTTACAGTAATTTCTTAGGGGCCTCTGAATGGGAAAGTCAGGCATTATTGCACCCGCTGACACATTCGTCTACCGCTTTTTTGCACGTTGCTAATGCATTTTCAGTGGAAGTTGTGCCTGCTGGCGCATGGTGTGTCCCACTGCTATAACAGAGGCAACTTTACGTTTGCACTTTTGAATCCATTGTTTCCATGGCACTTGCACTATAAACACTGTTGCAGCAGTAAAATGTTATCGTGCAATAATTGGTAACACCTGCAATACCTTTAAGATATTACATTGTACAGATGTTGACACCAGTGTTTGATTAGGTATCATACATCCAGATGTAGCCAACTTTACTTAAAATATAACGCAGGATTTTGTGTCGTGTAACTCTTGTGTAAAATTGTGTGTTAGCCTATCGTGTTAATGGTGTAACGCAAATTATGACATTTCTTAATGAATTTCAGTCACAAGGTGGCGCTGTAGTGTGCCTGCATTGTATTATTGGTGGCTGCCATATAGTCTGTACTGTATGCAACATAACTTGTCTGTACAGCAAGAGTATGCGCATACACACTGAGACAAAGCAGTGGAGGAGCAACCACATTTTCTATACATTTGTTTCTGGTGTCAGTGGCAGTAACCACGTTTATCATGTGTGCTGCATAACAGCAAGCTTATGAAAAATGAATGAACAGATCGATCACATGGCTCCTAAAAATAATAAACATGACAACCAAACCCATACGGATACCTTATTGCCCAGGGAATCCCTTGATGAAGGGATCTTAGCCTGGCAAAATGTGTTGAAAACAATTATGCCCTCCATTGCACACAATTTGACTTGTTTTAAAGCTGATCTATCAGAATGGAAATAACGATCAGCAACAGTAAAGAATAACAGTGCTGGAAAAGCTCTACTCTCAGACAGTAGTTTAAATTGTGTTTGATTGTCCTAGTCTGGATGCCGTACAGTGACTGAAAGAAGCTTTGCAGAGGAAAGTAAGCGATTTTGAATGCATACAGTATCAAGAAGAAACAATCTACGGATTATTAGCATCCTTGAATCTGTGACCAGTATTGTGCCAAAAATGGTCTGGAGTAGATCCAAGGTTTCTTGTGACATAAAAACCCCAGACTTGTTATTCCCAACCTCATGCACTTCTAAGAAAAGGTGAAGTATCTTCAAAGTTTCAGAAATATGCAATCATTTAATTATAAGGATGATAAACTATAGAGACGATTGACACAAAGAAAAGTAAAGGTGTCAAATGCTTACTTATCTACACTGCCAAACGGAGGATAACCACTGAAGATGGTACAAATATTTTTCATACTCTATTGGAGGCTCAGGAGTTCCTGGACTCTTGTATGGGCAGGTGCATGGGGCCTCTTGGATTGCCTCAGTTATCTCAATCTTCCAATTATTCAAGTCATGGAAAGTTATAAGCCTTTGTATTTCTGGCTCCATTTAGGGGAGAATCTTTTCCTCACCAGAAAGTTATTCAGTTCCCATTTATTACATTATATCGGTTATTTGTTATAATTTTTTCTTTCAGGGCCTCACTGCTGATACTTTGAAGTACAGCGATAAAGAAACACTTAGGGGCCTATGCTAGTAGCCTTCATAAACCAACCTGCTGGTCCTGTTATGCTGCCAGTTTTTTCAGCGCAGTTAACCCGGTATTCAGAAAGACTCTGAAGACCTGCGGATGCCGCAGCTAAATGCTCAAAACTGGCGAGGAGCAGCAATGTGATATGCGCCTCTCTCAAAAGGCCTCATTCGTCTACATGCAGCGATGTACTGCGATCTGGCCTGCACATATCTCGCCAGCGATCACAGGGTTTTAATAACAATTTTAATACTAGAGTACGTGAGCAGGGGGTCTCAGGAGCAGAACCGTGTACATTTGAGGTCCGGGAAACCCCTGTTTCCTGAGATACAGGCCCCATTATGGGGTGCCGGTATCTCCTTTGCATTTAAATGTCTCGCATCACGTGATCGAGGGATTTAAATCAATCCGATGCAGGAAAAATGCATTTTTTCTGTTCCTCTCTCTCCACCGCCTATGAAGCTTCTTGGCGGCTTCACGCCAACTTTTTCTGGTGAGAGGAATTTGGAAGTAAATCGCCATTCTAGAGCCTCGATAAGCCTCGATAACCTTATCGAGGCTACTAGAATTGCATGAGTTTCAAAACCTGCCGATAAGTGGCTTATCGCCTCTCACTTGGTGATGTGTTTATGACGGCAGCAAAAATTGGCGATTCAGCCCACTTATCGAGGCTTTCTGAATCGCTGTAGGCATTTTGGCCAATAACAGCTAAAAAGCCTCGATAAGTGGGTTATGAAGGCTACTTGCAGAGGCCTCTCAACCTTTTTTTTATGACCGTTTAAAGGAAAGTTCTGATTCTTCAATCAGATTATTAATTCAAATGAGTACATTTGGACCCTACATTAACGGTAAAGAAAATATTTACTAATAATGACGTTACTCTGGGGACCTGCAATCTTCCCTTAATTTTTTATTTCTCTATATTCTTGAAGTACTCTCTCCAACAAGTGTACACTGTTAACATAGTTTCTTAATATTGTGGTTTTAAGTCTTCAGTAAAAAGAAGGAACATTTTAGCACATTTAAATGTAATTAAAGTGGAGGTTGCCTTTATCCAAGAGTCTCACTTGACTCAAGATGGGCATCTAAACTAAAAACTGGGTACACAATTGCTTCTTGATTTCCTAGAGCAGAGCAGTACAGTAGCAATTCTTATTAGGAAAGGGTTTCCATTTAAACCTATGTTGGACGTAGCAGATCCTGAAGGTATGTATATTATTCAATACAGAAATTGTGTTGGCTAATATATATGACCCGAATAAACACAATCAACACAATAAACAAAATATTTAGTTCCCTGGTTGACAAACGTCTACTTCACAATGTTGCTAAATGTATTATTGTGGGAGACTTTAATGAGGTTGATGATGTATCTTTTAGATAAAATGTCTTTGGAAAGGTCAGTTGTTGATGGGTCAGCTCATCTAGCAAAAATAGCAAAATGTCAAGCGAAACTTACATATCTTAAAAAAAACAATTACACAACAGGTGCCCCATTGTGGTGGATCAAATCAAAAGAGACAAGAATGGTAGATTCATAATTCTGGTTGGTAAAATTGAGGGCCAATACTTAACTATTGACAATGTTTATGCCCAGTGTGAGGTTGATCCTGTATTCTTTACATCATTGTTTAACATGATGCGTAATCTAACTTGAGGATATACAATTTTGGCAGGTGATTTCAATAAGGTTCTGGATCCAGAACTAGAGAAATTTACTCAAGCTAGATACAACAGGAAGGAGGGAACAGCCATGTTAGTTAAAGGGTTGAAGGATAATCAATTGATAGATATCTGGAGAGAGCTTCACCCAAAAGAAAAAAGGATACACATTTTTTTCTCACCCGTATACAAGCTATAGCAGGATAGACTACTTCTTTCTATCAAACAGATTGGTCCCAAAGATCTCCTCTACCAGAATCCATGATATTTCATGGTCAGATCATGCACAAATAGAATTAAGGTGCTCTCAAATTAGTCTAGACTGACCGCGAGCAAATTGGAAGCTAAACTAATCAATTATACAAATCTCAGAGGTAATTCAAACAGTGAACACAGAGATAGAACAATGTTTTAGAATTAATAAAGACAGTGTGACATCCCAAACGAATCTATGGGAAGCCCATAAGGCAAGCCCATAAGGCAACTCTGCAATGCACACTTAATAGTATTGCCAGAGGCCGAAAAAAAGAGAGAGAGGCAAAAATACTTAAACTACAAACAAGGCTGAAGGAACTTTCGGCATTTCATAAATGTTATGGTTGAGCTGACACCTTAAAAGATTTAAAAGATGTTAGAATAGAGCTTAATATGCTCCTAACCTCCCAGGCTGAATAGTATTTGAGTTGGTCAAAAAGGAAGTGTAGCCCTCTTACCCCCACCCCCTTACAGAAGTTTTATGGAGAAGCAAACATGCCAGATACCTTACTAGCAAACAAAATTAGGAACAAACACTCAAATTATAATATTAAAGCAATTAGACTAAAATCAGGGAATGTGACCGCTAATCCCAAACTCATTGTAGAAGAATTAAAAAAATATTATGAAAATCTATATAATGGAGAAAAGGTCACAGAATGCCAACACGAGTCAAGCTTTGAGAGATTTCTTGGTGGACTCAAATCTGCCTGATTGAGAGGGTGGCATTGCAAAAAGACTTTACAACAGAAGAGATAATATAAGTAATTAAGAACTTAAAACCTTCCAAAGCTTCAGGCCCTGAGGGTTTTTTCAATGTATACTATAAAAACTTTACTAAATTATTAGACCCCCATCTTCTCCGAATGTTTAATACACTGCTAGCAGGTGCCTCATGACCGGAACACATGCTCCAGGAATCTATTTCTTTAATATATAAACAGGGCAAAGACCCAACATATTGTAAAAGTTACAGGCCAATATCCCTGATATATTCAGACATCAAAATCTATTATAAAATGTTGGCCTAGACTGATTCACCCAGACCAAGTAGTATTTATAAAAGATAGGCAAGCGGCCGACAATACTAGACAAATTATTGATCTGATTGATTTGGCCAACACAAAAAAGACCCAGGTTATGGTATTGAGTCTAGATGCCGAAAAAGCCTTTGACAGGATAGACTGGCCTTACCTAAATGTCACGCTTGGGGCATTTGGTTTCGGGGGCAGAATTTTAAAAGCAATTATGGCAATGTATTATGTGTATTACTACTGTGAAGCGCTATGTATATTAATGGTGCTATATAAATAAAGACATACTGTACATACATACACTGTATTGAAACCCGGTAACAAGAGTAATCCATCATGGCTTCCCATCAGAACTATTCACAATTGAGAGTGACACAAGTCAAGGTTGTCCACTATCACCTTTATTATTTGCCTTAAGTATGGAACCCCAAGCAGCACAGATTCGGAAAAATCCTGATACATCAGGAATACAAATAAATAAACAAACAAAGTGGCGCTCTATGCAGACAATGTTATATTAACATTATCAAGGCCTCTCACTTCTCTGGCTAATCTATCCAGTCTTCTAGAGAAATGTAATAGAATATCAGGATTTAAAATTAATCAAATAAAATCTGAAGCTTTAAATATTAACTTGCCAAAAGTAACAGAGAAACTAATAGACATCAATTTTAATTTTACTTGGCAACCCCGTGCTATTAAATATCTTGGAATTTATATTACAAACAATTATAAAACCTTATACCAGGCAAACTTTCCCAAATTGTTACAGACTCTAAGAGAAGACATAAGAATATGGTCCACAAACAATATCTCATGGATCGGCAAGATTTATTGTATTAAAATAAACCAACTTCCCCATAAACTTTATCTGTCTCAGACGCTCCCAATACCAATAATGCAGAAGGATATAATCTCTCTTCAGTCTTTGATCTCAAAATGTATTTCGAGATACAAAAGACCGAGAGTGCGGGGAAAGATTTTAAAAAGACCAAAATTGGCAGGGTGGCTAGCCGTACCTTGCTTGTTATCCTACTATAAAGCGGACCAATTATGCCAAATTTCCCAATGGCACATAGACCACAGTCTTCAAAGATTGGTAGCATTGGAAAAAGAAATCTGTGCTCCGCTGGAACTGCATAATTTAATTTGGTAGCCTAAATAGATTCTTAAATCTATAAGAGAAACGCTGTCCTCAATGACCAACTCGTTAGCAATCTGGGAGGCCTCTAAATTCAGTTGTTCACTGACTACAAAAAAACTCATTCATGACCCCCATATTTGACAACCCAGAGTTTGCTCCAGGCCTGAATAAGAAAGACTTTGTAATTTGGAAAGAGAAGGGGTTTACTAGGCTCTGGAATCTGGAGGGTAGGAAAAATATTACAACAATTGAACAAATTAAGTCAGAAAAACACATCCCACATGCAGAATTTTTTAGATACCTCCAGATCCATGCAATTTATAATAAATTTACATCCCGTTCCCCATTAACAAATTTCGAAAACCTCTGTATATTAGAAACAGTCACGAGTGGACTCAAATCTCTAATGTACAGGGAAGTAACCTGTTCTGGCACCATATATTCTAGAAAACTACACTATATGACCCAGTGGAAAGCAGATGTAGGTGAAGTGCTAGAAGAGGAGGAGTGGGACAAGATATTTATGTCGGCTGCTAAGAGCTCAATCTGTACGACGTTAAAAGAGAATGCATATAAAGTATTGATGAGATGGTATCTCACACCGCTTAAACTATCAACATTTGTTCCAGGTTACACCCCATTGTGCCCAAAACAAAGTGGAGAACAAGCAGATCTTTTACTTATGCTGTGGTTTTGACCTCAGATAGTGCCCCTTCGGGAGAAAATTAGAGATTGGTAAAAGAGGATTTGGGGCGTCACAATTCCCCTGGACCCTTGGTTGTTCCTTATAAACAGGCCAATGCAGGGTTTATGCAGAATAGAGAATAAATTAGTATCTCATTTTGCAACAGCAACAAGGTGCGAGATTGCAGCATTGTGGAAACAGAAAGAAATTCCATCCATTTCTAAAATTAGAAACAGAATTTGGTTTGTCTACCAGATGGAAAAATTAACGAGTTTGGTTAATGACCCTAGCACTAAATTTCAAAAACTCTGGTTTACATGGCTTACGCAAACAGACATCCCAGGGGTGAATAATATCACAATCCTGTTGATAGTATTAAAATGCATTCTCCTCTGACTGAATATGGGAGGGTATATGTGAAAAGAGAAAAAATATAATAGTGTAGCCAATTTAAATAAAGGCCCTATGTATAATACAGCGATGGTCTCACTCACAGACTGGATAGAATATATAGCGTGAATCAGAGATTCTTCTCTATCTGATAGGAGCCCTTTAAGAATCCTCACACATGGAGTTCTGCATGTAGGTCAGTGTTTCTTAATCCCTCAGGTGATGGTCCTCCCGAAAATAAAAGGCAGAGAGAGCCCCAATGGTATAATATTGCCACAATAGCAGATTGTATTAGAAAATATATGGTATAGCACTCACATTTGCAAAGAAATAGGGTACAGTGGAGAGAGCCAACCAGGTGATGCCGCTCGTGTATCGGGTCACAGCACCGCTTCACTTCCTCACTGGTCCAGGGAGAGTGAGACATGAGACGCAAAGAGCTGGGAACTGAGGGCACCGCAGCAATCATAGAGCACACTTCCGCCAGAGAATGAGACCTCACCAGCAGTGACGCATGAGGAAGTGAAGCGGCGCTGTGACCCGATACACAAGCGGCATCACCTAGTTGGTTCTCTCCACTGTACCCTATTTCTTTGCAAATGTGAGTGCCATTGGGCGGCTCTCTCTGCCTTTTATTTTCGGGGGACCATCACCTGAGGGATTAAGAAACACTGACCTACATGCAGAACTCCATGTGTGAGGATTCTTAAAGGGCTCCTATCAGAGAGAGAAGAATCTCTGATTCACGCTATATATTCTATCCAGTCTGTGAGTGAGACCATCGCTGTATTATACATAGGGCCTTTATTTAAATTGGCTATACTATTATATTTTTTCTCTTTTTACATATACCATTCCATGTGAGCAACCCGCGCTCCCCTTTACCAGGAGAAAGAAATTGTACAACGTTGGACCTTCGAACAGTTCAATTTAAGGGTTTTGAGCAGCTTTTTCTTCATTTTTATATTAGCACTATTAATACAACTATTGGGTGAAGGTTTTTATATATATTTCATCACATATATTTCATCACTTATATATTTCATCACTTATATGAAGAGTATTTATTATTTCACTATTAATAGGTGTTTATAATTATTATTTGTATGCACATTGTTTCACATTATTTCACTATTAATAGGTGTTTATAATCATTATTGTTTGCACATTGTTTCACATTATTACATAGAAGCGCCCGGTTCCTTTTTTTCTGAATATGGGAGGATCAGGACCAGGATAGGTTGATGCCGACCTAATAATAGAAGGTAAAAACTGGGACTGCATGGGAGACAAACTCGTGAACAGGACTTGGGGAGATGCAAATCAAAAAAGGACAAAAAGACACTCCTCCCCACCGCAAGGATATGTGTTCCCTATTCGTTATTTGATTTTCCTTTTTTTGTTACCAGAAATATGAAATGCATTGTTATTTGTATACTGTATTGAAACCTAATAAAATTTAAGTTACAAAAAAAAAATTGAATATGTTGGATCTTTGGCGGGTTTTGTTCCCTACAGACAGACTTTATATGCCTTGTGATATACTCAAGCAGAGGGTATTTGAGGTGCATAGGACCCAGCACTTTCCTGGGTGTGTACCCTTTCTCCCTCAACTGATCCCTAATTAATAGGCTGCCATTTAAAAGTCAGCACAGACACCTTCCTGTCCTGCTGCTGTGCTGAGATGAGAGCCCAGTGAGAGACTGCAGGGGGATCTGCGGACTGTCTGCAGATACTGTCTGCAGGGTCCAAAGTGGGGAAGGAGGTTAGTTCTCACACTGTTAGTTAGGGAGTAAGCTGTATTAGTCAGAACTCCAGAGTGGAGTAACAGTAGGTCTTTTGTTTTGTTTTTATCCTAAGTTAACCCTGTAAATAAACTCCTGTTCAAAGCCAAATCCGTACCCCCCTAACAAAATTGGACACTAATACATCAGTGTGGAACAATCCAATAAAATTTGGATTGATCCGCACTGATTTATTAGTGTCCAATTTTGTTTGGGGGTACGGATTTGGTCTAAAAATTCCAGGAAATGGATTTGAACTGTTTCACCCATCTCTAGTGCTAAACGGTCCATGATTCCTTTTATATAATTTTTGAAGATTTAATGTTGATGCCTACGTTTCTCATGAAGTTCATAGCTTTAAAATGGCAACAACAAATGAAAAAAAAATTACTGGAATCCCTTGCAAATAAAAGCACCAAAGACATTTCAAAGTTAAAGCTGCAGTTCAAGCAATATTCTGCATGTGTGTTTTTTTTTTTAATAAATCAAATCTGTAGTAAGAAAAAATACTTTTAGCATTTTCTGTTTTAAAAAAAAAAAAACAACTTTGAAAGACCAATGTTCTTATATTCTATTTTAACAAGCATGCTTGTTCCTATAGCAACGATTTACATTCCCCATATTTAAAGATGTCGCCAAACTTTGCCGATCAATAGACGGAGAACGAATTGACCGGCAGCTATGCAGTTCTTAAGGTAATTAGAGATTGCCCACATGAAACTATTGTAGTATAAAAAATAAATTTAAAAAAAAGACTGAACTGCAGCTTTAAAGACACAATCCGGACGGATTTTTGAGGATCCGATCCGTGGATTCCACACGGAATTCAATACAAATCTACACACTGATTAATCCACTGAGAGGGAGAAAGAGATTTCCCCCGCAGAATAATCGGTGTTCGGATTTTTTAACAATCCAGCCATGGATTTCAGAGTGCTCTCTAAAAGAAAATGTAAAATCCAAAACTGTGGATTTGCCTTTTTGAGACTGTTCCACGGACCAAAGGAACCGGCCGATCCTAAGAAGATCTAAATCTGCAAAAACAAATCGCACATCTCTAGTTATCACCAAAATCTCCGAGGAGCTGGAACACTTTTTTGGCCTTCCTCTTACATTTAGTTTAAGTGACATTTTATCAAAATGGTAGTTTATCCAAAAATTACTGATGCAAATGTCTCTTGTTTTGTTATTTAAAAATGATATCAAATGTTAAAAAAAATCTTTAGCAAACTTGTAAGAAAAAAATCTAAACAATGTCATTGCTTTGTCCAACTTCATTTTAGATACAGAAGCAGGTGATATCAACTTTCATAAATTGTAAAATGTTAACCTACTGTAGCATGCTTAACCAAGTGCTATAGGGATCAGTTCTACAATGCAATACATATGTGAATTACTGTATAATCTTGATACAGCTGTTTAAAGCAATCTCAATGCCTTAGACCTTGCATTAAAATTGGTCTTCTTTTCATTCTTATATTTTAAGCAATCCCTTAATTCTTGATACAATTAAAACCTGGAAATGTTTGCTGGGAAAACGTATTCTAAAGCCCAATATTTCTCTATAATTACCTATCATTGAAAATCCAATGTTTCCTTCAGGAGACTCATCATATCCTTTTGACAAATGGTATTGTTAACATAGAAGTATTTCTTAATCACACTAACAATAAATTTGTACTGTACCTTCAAAGATACATATACACTTCCAAATTCGCTCTTTTTTTTGCCAACTTCCCAATTTGCCATTACTGTACATCAATTAATTAATAAGTCAGACCCTTTTTGGCATAATAATTCAATAGATTTTGCGTCCAAGTTTTCAGTGGGGAGTTACTCAAGTAGATTAATAACTGGCCAGCTCTCAGAAATTAATATTGAAAATATTAGTAGCAAGAGTTTAAAAGGCGAGTCTAGGGATTTTTATGAAATAACTGATGTACATTACTGTATCTATTGACGTATATACCTCCCCAAACACTCCTTTATACAACACCTGGATAGACACCCCTCAAAAAAATTGAACGCAGCTGAGATACTGGGAAATATGCTAATTTCAATCATTTTAATATACTTAGCATATCCTCCCTCACACAATTGAGGGTGACATTGCACTGACAATGCCATTTACAATGCTTAATGTAATTCATAGGCCCCATATGTGCAGACCATATAATATGGAAGTGATCAGAAGTCCTGCTTTATGTGGGACATAGATACATAATAGACTAGGTTAAAAAAAATGTCTATTGAGTTGAAAATTTGTTCAATTCTAATTGGGGGACATACTAATTTAACATTTACATTTATCAAGAAGAAGGCAAATAGAAATCCTAGTTAAACATTTGCCAATGGCGTATCATAAAGGGACAAAGACTATATTCTCTAAAGGCATATGAAATGTCTCCCTAGAACAACACCCTTTCTATGTTTAATCTATTCTGCACATTTCCTTTCTAAAACAATGTCTAACCTTTTCTTAAATATAGCTCCTGTTTCTGGCATCACAGTCTCCATTGGTGGTAAATTACACATGTAAATGCCCTTATTGTAAAGAGCCCTTTGCTGCTGGTGGAATCCTTAGTCATTTGTATTGTACTTAGAAGAAGCATTAGCTTAAAACGTTGTGGTTTGAGTACATAGGCCTGAAACAACTGTAACATAATAAAGTATCACCAGAATAGGTTTTATACAAATGTGATTTCATTTTTAGAGATGCAGCCCACTGCTGCTGCAAACTGTAGATCTGTTCCAAATGTATATTTCAGAAATCCGCCATATCTATTGTGTAAATTCTCTCTTACAGAACATTAGGAGCAGGTACAGTATGTTCCTGCAGGTTTCAAACGATTTTGTCCAGTAAGTGTAAACATTATATGCCAAGTTCCAGGAAACTAAATAAAAAATATATAAATTAAACACTGTTTAAATTATACACTTCCACATAATGAAAATATACTTCTGAAACATCAAAAGGCTATATATTGCTTAGAAATGCTTAACTAGCTACTTAGGTAGCCAAGAGGGTGTATAGACATTAGCATATCTCCCAGCGTACCTCAGGTATGTTTTCCGCACAGGCATCGACTGTATACCTAATTTATTTGGAGGGAGATTGAGGGGACATATATACAACTGGAGATACTATTAAGTTAAGAACTCCCTCTCCTCAGCATAAGCACATAGCTTCCAAACATTAGGTTTAAAACCTATTTTATTGTTTTCTAATTTAATTTCATACATTTTGTGGGAACAGTAGAGGAATACACGGTGTGTTTTATAGGGCGTTTGGTACTTATTTTGGTTTTTAAAAAACATTTTTAGTTTTCCCTCAGAGGCTGCAGTGATTCAACCCAGCACAGTCACACTCTGACTGGGCTCATAACTGCAGCCTCAACCCCAATAAAGCAGTATCCCTTATCCCCTATCCCCTCCCCCACCACTGGTTGGTTGTTTGTCTTTCTTATTCACTTTATTTTAAGTTGATATGTCTATTTGATTTGGGAGCTCTGTTCTTTTTTTAAGGAGTACTGAGGTGCAGCTACTTGCTAGGGAGTGAGGAATTAATAGAGGAGGAAAATAAAGAGTCCTGAAGCTTTACAAAAGCTGTCTTTTTTTCCCTCCCTTAGCAGAGAGGCAGTTAACTACTGTAGTTCTTAAAGGGAACGCTCCTCTCTGCACCTCTCTCCCTAGGCACTAACTCCTCCCCTGACCTAAAGGAGCAACAATCGTGGCCACAGGCTGAGGCCTGGTACATCCAGTGCCCTGGCCGCACCTCCCCCAGCTCCTACTGGTAGCTTAACCCCTGCCAGCTACATCATGGGCGCAAGTAGCAGCTACAGGCATTGACCCCAGCAAAAACAATGCTAGGGCTACACACCTTGCCTAAGCAGGAAGTTTGGGGTGAGGTGCACAATATCACCTAGCCAGGGCATTGAGGCTTATGTGAGGGCTGTGGCCAATGTAGTGGGTCCCTCTGCAGAGGTGGCAGCCACCAAGATGTACAGGAAGGGTGTTTTCTTCCTCCATAAACTGGCTGCCATCAATACCCTGGTGCAGAGGTGAATTGCTTAAGGGGGAACTACATCCCCATTGAACCCCTGGAAAGCTTGGGTACAAGAATAATACTTTCAAATGTGCCCCCTTCCTCCCAGACTGCTCATGCATCTGCTTCTGCAAGCCCTGGGAGAGAGTTGGGCTACAGGGATAGGGCGCTGAGGCACGTGCTCTCATTTAGGTGGCAGGTGCAACTACTGCTGCCAGGTAGCACAGAGTCTGCGGAGGGGTCCTTTGGGGTCCCCTACGAGGGCATTATATACAGGGTGTACAATGGCACGGAAGAGGTTAGGTGCTATCTGAGAAAAGGATTTGGGGCACGCTCGCAGGAGCTGGAGCTGTCTCATGGGGAATATAAAATCTACCCCAGCTCCTGCACCCACTCCTCCCTTTGACAAAACACCCACTGAACCCACCACAGCGGGGCCTTCAAGGGCTCAGGTCCCTGCTTCTATACTTTCCATAAAACAGGGAGCAAAGAGAAAGAGCACCCTGAAAAAGCCACACACTGTTGCTGCTGTCTTCACCCCAAGCACATCCTACCCCTAATATAAGCACCATACAGGATGCGGGGGAGCGGGAGGAAACTCCTGCTGGGGAGACACTAGCTCCCTCTCCTGGGAGACTGGCCCCCCCAAGATGAGGAAGTTTAAAACTAATAGGAGGGTGGTTAAGGACGAGGAGGGTGAACATCACTATGTTCACAATCTAAAGACTCCTAAGCAGAACACGATATTTGACCTCACAGGGTGGTCTTCTCCAGCCAACTGGTTAAGATAGGCCAGCGTGGGCCAGACCCCACTCCAGATCCCCAAAGGGGGTGAGGCCATAGGGTCAGGGAAACTGGTGAGAGGGGAAATGCAGGTACCCCAGATTTTAGGGGTGGGGGCCCAGTGTGGTATACAGCATGAGGCTCTACCCCTGGACATGGACATTGGGGTGCCTTCCACTACCCCTTTAAGTTGCAAAATAGTCCTTTGGGACTCGGGAATCAGCCAAGATCCCCCTCCAGCTGTGCAACCTTTAGAAGGCACACCGGGGCAATGCCCCAGCTCATGTCCCCAGAGGAGGTGGATGAAATTGTACTGACCCCCATGAATGATACTGGGAGTGGGATTAAGGGTGGTGGTTGGGGGTATGGTGAATGGAGCGGGGGAGTCAGATATGAGGGAGGGTGTTGTGGCAAGCACCCCAAATTATATCAGGGAGGTGTCTAAGATGGACCCTTTATGTGGGGAGTCTTAGTTGGGATCTCTGCAGGTGGTGCCTGCTGGGCTGCCCCCCCTCCCATGGTCTGCTCGATGAGGAGAATCCTCCCAACATGTCTGTAGGCCCATGCGATATCCCATCTTACCAGATGGTGGTGGAGGAAGCCGTGAAGGCACTGCATTCATCTGTGGCCCTCAAAGTTAGTCAGGGGGCCACTACCTCCACCGAACCACCAACAGGTGTCCTGAACATCCTACCCCAGAGTCACAAGTAGAGGGTACGATGGACCCCCTAGTGAAAAAAACACAGGGGGGGTGCATCGTAAGCCCTCTGGCACCATAAAGTCGGTGGACTCTATGACTCCTGTTATCCCCTCCCAGGAAGTAGCTGAGTTCCTGGAAAGTACCCTCTATGGGCAGAGAAATATGAAGATGCAGTTGGCCATCGAGAAGTGGAAGGATGCCTCACTCATTCTCTCATAGAAATGTTTTACCACTTGTTACGAGCCCACAAGGCTAATCAGGATTCAGCACTCTGAGTGCCTGTGGGAAGCACAAGATAAACTCTTGACTACCAATGGCTTTGACCATCAGTACGCTTAATGTCAATGACTGTAGGGACGGTTTTGCAGGTTCCAGGTACTCCCAGATGGGAGGCTATTCTGAGAGCTTCCAGCAAGGAACCCATACAACTCAAGAGGCTGAAGCCAGCAGGCATCTGGAGTGGTTACATAGTTACATAGTAGATGAGGTTGAAAAAAAATATGCATCCATCAAGTTTAAACTACAGTATGCTAAATTTAGATGACAGATACTGTATCCTATATCCATACTGACAGTATATTGATACAGAGGAATGCTAACAAAAAACTCCAGTGAATTATCATCCAATGATATCTCATAAGGGGAAAAATAAATTCCTTTATGATCAAGAATTGGCAATCAGATTACTCCCTGGATCAATATCCTACACGTTTACTTATTTGGCATACAGTATTCTTATATACACCTTTCCTTTCTAAAAAGATGTCCAACCTTTTTAGGGATAAATCTATTGTATCTGCCATCACATTCTCCATGTGTAATGAATTCCACACTTTAACTGTCTTTACTGTTAAGAATCCTTTCATTTGTTGTGTATCTTTTACAGAGGTTTACTTGTTTAGAACTAAGTCATAGAATATGTCATGTTCTTCTACAGATAGGGATGACAGGAAAGGTTTGATTACAAACCACCACACGGGGCATACCGCTCCTTTAATTAGGAATAGGTGCAGCCTTACTTCAACGACGCAATAGATGACAGCAGAGTGGGGGTGTAGTGGGGGTGTAGTGGATTGGTCGGCCACAGCATATATAGAGGAAGCTATGAGCCAAATCCTTTCTAACTACGGAGCCTGAGGAAGCCCAAGAAAGGGCGAAACGCGTAGCTCAAAACCCCCCAGTGTTTTGAACCTTTGCAGCCACCGTCTGGAGTGAGACAAGGGAAGCGCAGCACTACATCCGGACGCGGAGGGAGTTTGCTGCAAAACTACGAGTCCTGCATTATATTCCCTGTAGACTGGCTTTTTTATCTGTAACAGCGCTGCTTACTTGTTGAGTTAGCAGCACTTTTTTGTTTATTGCTTTTTTACTTATTTTAATAAACACCTTGGCTTTTACCTCTGGTTTAAGACCTTTACTTACCCTTCTGGAGCGAGATTTCATCACCCAATTCTGCTTTGGACTACGATTTGGAGACTGCAGGAGGAGCAACAAAGATACCATTCCAAGTGTGTGCTCACACTTGGCCGTGTGAGTATTAGTAC
The DNA here is from genome assembly GCF_040206685.1 of Ascaphus truei. Classification (NCBI taxonomy): domain Eukaryota; kingdom Metazoa; phylum Chordata; class Amphibia; order Anura; family Ascaphidae; genus Ascaphus; species Ascaphus truei. The sequence goes on from NC_134490.1 coordinate 90,638,616, forward strand.
TCTGTTATAAACCTTCCATTCCATTTCCATTACTTATTTTTGGTTTAAGTAGAGACCTTTTAACTCTATTGGAGAGGCTGAATAATTTGTTGGAGCCTAAAGAAACCTCCCCAAAGATTGCACTCACACCTGCCTGTGTGAGTGTTTACAGTGTATTTTAGCCCTGTTTTCATTCCTTGGGACATTTTTAGACTGTTAATGTATTCTGATCATTTGTTCAATCGTTTATCCCGAGGGTGATACCACATCAAAGAAGAAGGGGAAGAAGTTCGCAGACGGAGAGCGAAGAAAAACTCCACAAGACAGAGAGGAGAAGACCCAAAGATACCTTGATGCGACAGCATTTGCACAAGGCCGTGTGAGTGTTTAGAGTTAATACACACTTTAAAACCCCATTGTCATTGCTTCAGGGCTTAATACACCTGAACCATATTTTGTTCCATTTCACCCTTCCACCTGTGCTCCCCCATCTCTCTCTCTCTTGTTTCCCAAAAACATAAGCTTACATTTATCTGTATTAAACCTCATCTGCCATTTACCTGCCGAAGATTCCAGTTTTTCCAAGTCCTTCTGGAGAGAAATTACACCCTGCTCTGATTCTACTACCTTACACAATTTAGTATCATCAGCAAAGATGGAGACTTTGGTCTCGATGCCAACCTCAAGGTCATTAATAAACAAGTTAAAAAGCAGGGGTTCCAGTACCGATCCCAGTGATGACCTTAGCCCAACCTGAAAAAGTTCAATTTATGACAACCCTACACTGTAAGTTGTCTATCCTTCAACCAGTTTTCAATCCAGGTGCATATATTTTTACTGAGTCCAATTTGTTTTATTTTGTACACCAACCTCTTGTGTGGAACCATATCAAAAGCCTTTGCAAAATCTTTGTAGACCACATCAACTGCATTACCCTGGTCTAAATTCCTCCTCAAAGAAACAAATAAGGTTAGTTTGGCATGATCTATCGTTCATAAATCCATGATGACTATTACTTATTTTGTTTTCCATTAGGTATTCCTGAATATTATCCCGTATTACAGAAGACCTTCAAGTAGCATCCCCACTATTAAAGTCAGGCTTACAGTCTGTAATTCATTAATTGTTATCTAGCTCCCTTTTTAAATATAGACACCACATCTGCTTTACGCCAATCTTGTGGTACCGAGCCTGTGGAAATGGAGTCCTTGTATATTAAATGTAATTGTTTGGCTATTGCTGAACTTGACTCCTTGAACTCTTGGATGTATACCATCGGGGCCAGGTGCCTTATTTACTTTAATTTGATCAAGCCGCCTATGAACTTCTTCCTCAGTTAACCAATTGTTCATTAATATGGAGGTTGTGGCTTCCTCCTTCAGCACTACTATTGAAATTGATTCTTCCTTGGTAAACACAGAGGCAAATAATTTGTTTAATATCTCTGCTTTTCCCTTATCTCCAATAATCTGCCTACCCATCTCAATCTTTTCTCATTTTTTTTGTTATTAAGGTAGTTAAAGAACTTTTTATGGTTGATCTTACTTTCTATTGCAATCCTTTTTTCATTATCCATTTTTGCTAATAGGATTGCCCTTTTGCCATTTTTGTTACATTCCTTCTAATTCTGATACAATGCCTCTGTCCCTTCTGATTTAAAGAATCTAAACGGCTTCCTCTTCTTTTCCATTTCAACCCCTACCTGCTTATTTAACCACATTGGTTTTGACTTATTTCTTATGCTTATTTCCCAATGGTATACACTGATTCTAACAATGTTTTAAAGACTGCCCATTTATCTTCTACATTTTCCCTGCAAAAGCATCATCCCAGTGTATTACTTGTAGATTAGACCTCAGTTTATTCAAATCTGCCTTTCTAAAGTTGAAGGTTTTTGTTGAACACAAGTAATCTGTTTTTTGATAATTTATTTCAAATGAGACCATGATATGATCACTGTTACCCAAATGTTCCAGGACTTGAATATTTGCTATTATTTCTACATAGTTTGATATTACCAAATTCAGTATTGCCTCTCTTCTGGTTGGTTCCTCAATAATTTAGGTCATGTAATTGTCTTTAAGCACCCCCACAAACCTGTTTCCTTTTGTTGTAATGCTAATCTCATAGCCCCAGTCTATGTCTGGATAATTAAAATCACCCATTATGCAAACATAACCGAGTTTTGATGCCTTCTCCATCTGCAAAAGTATTTTAGCTTCCTCAATCTCACAGATATTTGGTGGTTTATAGCATATCCCAAACTTTTCTTTATATGCTTACCGCCACTGCTAATTTCTGTCCACAAGGTCTCTACATTTTCATCATTCCCTTCATAAACATCTTCCCTTATAATAGGTTTTAGATCCGGTTTAACATATAAACATACTCCACCTCCTCTACTATTGGCTCGATCCTTCCCGAAAAAGGGAATAACCCTCTAAATGAACTGACCTGGTGAGACAGGGTCTTCTCCAACGAGCTCACAGTTTCATCAAGTGGGTAGGTGGTCCTTTTCTCAGAGTCCTTTCAGCCAGAGCTACTGCTTGCAAAAGCTGTTGTTCCAGTCCATCTGTTACATATCAGGGTCCGGCATGATGACTGCACATTTCTTTAACATGAATTCTCCTACCACCGCACCCTTAAGAATGCAGTTTTTGTCAGACTGCCTGAATACCTGCAGACAGTTGACGCAGATGAGTGCATGGTGTTCAGGGGTGATTGCACGGAACCCTTGAGACTCTGGCTCCGGCGTACTCTGCGTCGACCCTGCGGGAGATTATCTCCTGCAACTCCTTGGTAGATGCCTGGCGAGAACAACATCCCGGGGCATCCACATGTTAGGGTGTGACTCTGGCAAAGTTCTCTGAAGCCCTCCATCTCATGTCCCATGGAACAGTGCCAGGGCTAGATGAACCGGCTGTGGAGCTCTTCCAGTTGTCGTTGGAGATGATGAGGCCTGATTTCACCTAGGTTCCAGCTGAAGCCCTCATGGCTGGTGAGATTCCCCTTTCGTATCGACGGGCAGTACAAGGGGGATCTCCGCCAAATCTCTTACTGGTGACCGGTCTCACTGCTCAGCACGGACTATAAGATTGTATCCAAAGTGCTCTTACTGAGGCTCAAGTTCGTGCTAGCAGAGGTGATTCATCCCAAACAGTACTATACTGTCCCAGACTGGACCATTCATGACAATATCTTTATGGCCCGGGCCCTGCTGCACTATGCACAGAGGACTGGTCTGTTACTCGCCTTCCTGTCCTTCAATCAGGAGAAGTCGTTTGACAGGGTGGATCACCGATACCTCATACAGACCATGCAGGTGTTTAGCTTGGCCAACAATTTGTGGGCCTTTTCCAGATGCTGTACACCTCTGCAGAGTGTCTGGTGAAAATTAATTGGTCACTGACAGCACCTTTGGCGTTTGGTCCGGGATGTTCCAGCCTATTGGTAGATCCCTTACAGGTAGACTCCTTGCACCCCACATTTTGTAATGTCTCTTGGGGGAGTGATATGCTCAAATATCTGGGAGTCTACCTGTCTGCTGAGGAGAACCAAGCCCCAGAAAACTTCAGTGATCTTGAAGAATGGGTAATCGCTCATCTGGGGTCATAGGTTTATCTGTCGAAAAAGCTTTCCCTCAGGGGAAAGATTCTGGTGATCAACCAGCTGGTGGCAAGTCAGCTGTAGCACCGGCAGATAGTTAAGGGTCCACCACCCCCTGAATTTGTCAGGAAGTTGCTGGACTTTCTCTGGATGGGGAAGCATTGAGTCTATGCGGGTGTTGCATGCCTCCCTTTGGAAGAGGGTGGACAGGGAGTGGTGTGTGTTCTCTCCCAGATCTACACTTTACGCCTCCAATACTGTACCTGCAGAGATACCTATTTACAGATCCGTCTCCACAGTGGTGCCAGCTGGCGACCTACTTCTTTTGCCAGCTGTGCAATATGGGGTATGACCGGAAACGGTTTACTATCAATCCTGAGGGATTAGGTAGAGACTTCTCGGTGCTGCCGGAATACTACTGGGACCTACCAAGGGCCTGGAACCAGGTCTACGTGACTAGAAAAGGAAAGGCAGTGGTGGGGGTTGATTTCATCACCGAGCCCCTGCCGTTCAATCTGGTAGTGGGGCTTGGATGCTGGATTCACCCTAGATCTGTCACCAACTAATCCTGGCGTGAGTGACAACAATCTGGGATCTCCTGGGCTACGAGCGTCGGGACTGGGTAGAGGCAGAAGTGCTTGCACACTCTATGGGTCTGCCTACTGCCCGCATCCCTCACCATCTGATCCTGGAGTTTAAAGCTGCAATTTCCCCCAACTCATGCACCTTTGAGGGGGCATTGCAGACTGGAGAGACCTGACCACCTTTCACCCCCAGCTCTCTGGATCTTTGTGTGGGACCAAAGCCATGGCAACTCCTTCAAGCTCCCTTCGACCGCAACCTCAGCAGGTTGGGGTAAAGTCTCCGGCATATTTCTGCGGCATGCAGCGCAAAGGGCTGTACTCTCTTGTGCTCCAAAAAGTGCACTACCTTGCCCTCGTAACCCGCCACAATACCATCTGGAGGCGGGTACTGCCAGCAAACGTGGGCGAGAGGCCTCGGTAGAGGGAACTCTATTCAAAGTTGGTACCCTGCTCCACCAGGGACCTGAGTTGAAATGTCCTCCATGGTACACTGAGCACGAAAGAGTACTTGGCTCACTTCATGGACTCCCCCGCCACCTGCCCCTTTTGTGGCAAAAGGGAGTCCATATACCATATTATTTTAGTTGCGCCAGACTGCAGTCCTTCTTATCCACATAGAGGGGCATTCTCCTGCATTTCTGGCTGCACTTTTCCCCTCACCTTTTTATTTCTGGGCACCCAGTGTCCCGGGACAATAATTCTAGGGATCCCTCATCATTCTGCACCTGGCTTTGGCTAAGATAGCCATTTATAAGACCAGGAAAAGAAGGAAGAACAATGGCGGTGCACAGCCACGAAGGACTCCACAGGGGCAGGTAAGTGTAGTAACAGAAAAATATTTATTGGCACATGGAGTAAGTTTAAAAAAGCTCTCTAACATGTTTCACGCCCGATGGCGCTTTATCAAAGAGGTAGTAAGACCAGGAAGCAGTGATTGGAAGGGGAGGTTCCAATAAACATTGTGGCGATGTTCTGGGTACAGATGTGCTCCCGTATCTGGGCAGAGTACATGTACACAGAGTTCACTGAGATGGTCTCAGAGTTTGCCTCCCAGTAGCTTCAGGATAAAAATGTGTGTGAATATAAATGTAAATAAGTGTGTAACAGGGGACGTTCAAAAATGTGCCTCTAATCCAGCAGTGTGGTGGTTAACTGCTGGTAGACAATTAACCAACACCACCTGATTACAGGTGTCAGAAAAAGCCTGCCTCTGAGACAGGAAAGGGAGATTCTTCCTGAGCTCACACATGAGCTGAACCAGGAAACAGAGCAGAGGTTCCTGAGTCTCACACGTAAGACTGACCGAGGGAACACAGATGTCTGGAGCTTGCAAGATACAACCCAGCTGACAAATAAGACTTCAAAACCTGGATGCTGATATATCTGGAGAAAAGGCAGCAACCCAGCAAACAGATAAGACTTTTCTTATTGGACTGATAGCTATATGTCTATATATAAATATATCTATATGACTTAGGCTGATGAATAGCTTGGGTAGCCACCCAGTTAAATAGGGCTGGAATATAAGTATACATATACGCCAAAGTGGAGCAGGTTTTGTTTGGCTCACTATTTTTCATATGTTTTGCTGTATTTAAAGTGACAGGCACAATAAAGCCTTATTTTAATTTCACCTTAAAACAGTCTCCATTGCGTACCTCTGCACATGTACTCTTACAAAGTGTTTAATGAAAATGGAGCGATTGAGCTTGTGAATGTGTTGTGAATGGGGAACAGTGAAATAGGAGAAAAAAAGAGAAGAACTACTGTATGCACATACAGTATAGGGGATCTTGAAAGAACACAGAACAATATAGTCTTCAGATGGTACAATGACCATATAGAGACGTGAAAAAACTTATATGCAAACGACAGAAGCCTGAGTTTTTAGCCATTTAATATGGAATTTGAATGGTTATATCATATGTTTATTATGCCGATCAACGGAGCTGCTTCAGCATGCAACTATGCTCATTGACATCACATACGTGTCCCCTAGGACAGGGGAGCGCAAACCTTTTCTGCTGCGCCTCCCTGTCTTCCCTGCTGCGATACACACACCACCCCTCCCTGCACCCACGGCGTCATTTGACGTCACGTTGCCATGGCGATACGTCACAGAGCACCTGAATCTGGGTAAGTAATAGGTTGCAGAGGCCTCACACGATCCCCTGGCATTTAATTTAAATGCTGTGGGGAAGAGTGCGGGGCCGCTGCAACTGCCCGCGCCCCCCCAGCAAAATCGCACCGTTGCCCTAGGATAACCCTTTTAATTGCTTAACTGTCAGAGGCAGTGACTGGATTCAAATGTAAGAACACCATTCAGCATACAACAACTGCCCTTTCATACTTCAGTAGAAACGCCTTTCTTTTCTCCAAAATTTTGAAAAGGAAAAACAATTATAAAATATAGGTAAAAATAACATTCAATATAAAATAAATAATACGCATATAATAATGAAATAAATGATATAAAAGGAGTAGGGATTTTGGGATAGGCTCTTGAGAAATGTGTTTAGGTGATAACACTTATTTTCACTTTCTTATTCATAGTAATAATTAGAACTTGAGACTCGGTGTTCAATTTCCTCTAGTCTAAGTAGGGATTGATAACACTTGACTCATTCCTAAACTATAGATTCCTTCAGAGATTTTTCTATCCAAAGACTTCATATCCCTAAAAACTTTTTGTAAGTATTGATGGTCATGCTGTTTAATTTTTCCATCAATAATTCATCCTAAACTCTCAATCACTTGCTTATTGTTGGGAGGTTCAGACTGTTTTCAAGCTGCTGCTAAAGAGCATCTAGCTGCTATAAGAATATGATGCACCAACATTTTTTTAATTTTGTGATATTTCCCAGGTACAGGTTTACCTAAAACGAATGTCCATGGATGAAAAGGTAGTTTTGTACCTGTCATTGTATCTATTAATATTATCATATTTTCCCAGAATGTTTGTATTTTAGGACATGACCACCATATGTGTCCCATAGTTCCAATTTTGGTTGCACAGTCTCCAACACCCATCTCAAGAGCTTTGCCTATGTTTCAGTCTTGAGGATGTAAGGGCCATCTTAGTAATAATTTATAGCTAATTTATTTTATTGTAGATCACACAGAAGATACTTTTGCTCTCAGCCATATACTGTATGTCCCCAGTCTTAAATATCCAAGGTTGACCCCAATTATTTTTCCCATTTAATCATATACTCTAATTTAGTTTCTGCAAAGTATTATGATACGATTTAAATCAAAGAAATCCTCCTTTTTCTCATAGTGCTAAATTTCCTAATGACATCGTATGCCTTAAGCTCCCTATATGTTCCTGGAGTTTTACTCTGAAACTGTAAGATCTGTTTAATTTGCATATATTTAAAATATTCTGTATTGGGAGCATGATATTTCTCTTATCATTTTGAATGTTTGTATTTTTTGCATTATGAATAAATCTTTTAATCCATTTGTCTTCTAAAAGTGCCAATTCGGCCCAGTGAAAAATCTGAATGTTGAAATCTAGGGGATATTGGAGATGGGAACGTAGATAATCGAGCTTTTATGGCCCAAGTATTCCAAATATGAAACAAAAATGGCACTATAGGATTCTCTTTGCTTTTTATGAAGCCACATACACCAATCTTGGGGACATTGAGAGCAGGTGTCTTTCTTAATGTCCACCCAGATGTTAAACCTATCTGATAAGTGTCAGTCAACGATCTGATTTAACCTTGCAGCTATATAAAAAAAATTCTAACAAAGGAAGAGCTGAGCCTCTATCCTCTGTAGATCTATATAATATTTATTTGGACAATACACAAAGTTTTAATAATAAATATTAATATCTAATATGGTGGTGATACCATGTAAGTGATCTAGAATTTCTGAAGTGATTTTGGTACTATATCATTATGAATTAATATTTTTATTGCTTGTATGTATGGTGCTTTAGAAATAAATAATCAAACCAAGGTACAATTAAATATATTTTTCAGCGGAAATCCCCTTATTTAACTTTCCTTTTTGTTGTACAGGTCTGGATCTGGAGGGAATTGAACCACATTATTTTATGGTCATTGTATTACTCAATTCCCAAGATACTTACCAGTAAAACTACCAGATTACTCCCTGGTTTTTAAGAATAGTAGTGAGAGAGCAGAGCACTGCCAAAATGATGAGGAGGGCTTTGATGCAAAAAAAAAATAAATTTATTTATTAGGCATAATAGCCAAAAAAGAGCAGACACACTAGATTAAAAAACTCTGACGCGTTTCCCGCCGTGGAGGCGCTTTATCAAATCACTCTTTGATAAAGCGCCTCCACGGCGGGAAACGCGTCAGAGTTTTTAATCTAGTGTGTCTGCTCTTTTTTGGCTATTATGCCTAATAAATAAATTTATTTTTTTTTGCATCAAAGCCCTCCTCATCATTTTGGCAGTGCTCTGCTCTCTCACTACTATTCTTTGACTTCCCTGCATTGTAGCACGCATCGGCACTTCCTACACGGAGCAGCTGATCCATTCGAGAGGATTTCCTTCACTAGCTGCATGTGTCTCAGTCATTGCCAGTGTGCAGCCGATAACCCCTTCCCTCACCTGCTCCGGGAGATTCCAGCATTGACGGACCCTATTTGGAGGCTCTGAGTGTGTCGTCCTCCCCACCAACAGCCGCCACTTACCCCCCTGCAGCAACGGACCGATTCATCAGGAGTTTTCCAGCAGGCACCCGGTCAGACGGCCAGAGACTCTGCTTGCAGGGCTCTATTACACCTGTCAGTCTCCTTCACCGGGTTGCCGCACGTTCAGCTGAGGAGTTCAATACCAGCTATCTCCTCCTCCCAGGGGGGGTGTGTACCATCGGCGTGGGGAAATCGTTTCCAACGGCTCCAAACAGGTGAGGTGGGGGTATTCAGGCACGCACATACCATCGGCACATTAATGGAGACACCCTCACCGTTTATCTACTCAGTTTTGGTTCTTTATTATGTGCTTATTTGTCACTAACTGCCTGGCATATTTGTAGCACCACCAGGGGTTCACCCCCATTTTTTCTCCCTGGTTTTTAGCCTGAGATTTAGCAGCCATGTTTTGTTTCACCTGGAGGGAGATTTAAACCTGATAACTTCACTGGTAAGTAGCTCAGGATCCAGGGGGTGATCGGATCTGAAAATAGCAACATTCAGGAGACTCCTTGGTTCCCACCCTGTAAAAAATGGTGAATTAAAAAACAAGGAGGATTGCTTCTTTAATAAGTTAAACATATTTAAAATGTCTAGTATATGTAAGAGTTGAAGCATATGTACAGATGTAGCATGACTTACTGTACTTGTGGTCATGGAGAAAAATGCTGAGACCCGCGGCCCGAACTTGGCCCCACTGCGGCCACAACGACAGCATGTTTTGCGGCCCGGGAGGATTAACCCTGTGAGGTTCCATGCTTTTGAATGGGATCCCGCAGTGTTAATCCTTCGCTTTATGGGCCAGCCAGCATGGAGAAAATACCACTACTCGCATTTCTGAAGATCTGCGCAGCCATGTGTGGTCCCTGTCTGCAGCTGCCTCTGACTGCTGCCTGGATCCGTGTCTCCGTTCGCTGAAGGTAAGCAGGGCTGTATTTCCTTCCCCTGAATGATGTAGATGCCCTTACATAGGGCTCTATATCATGAGTGGGAAGTTATGTGGACAAATGTTGGCATCAGCATCATCATAAAAGGGGATGGACAGTATCCCCCTGTCCTCTCCAGCCCTTGGCATCAACATCAAGGGGGCGGAAAAATATAGCCCTGCTAACCTTCTGTGAGCAGAAACCCAGCTCCAGCTAGCAAGTAGAGGTGGCTGCGCCACTCTTCTGAAAGACGAGTAGGGGTAGTTTCTCCCTGCAGATGGCTCAAATGGCTGCAGCGAGGAATCCACACCAGCACAGTGAAAATCGCTGCACCGAGGACGGTAAGTATTGCTACATCTGTATGTATATGAAGTTCTATTTTTTGTTCTTTTGCTATTCACTAAAACCTATTACTGATTACCACATTGAACCAATGTGCATGTGTATTTGCTTTACAGTTTATCTCTTCCAAATATCTACATATGTGCAATAGATTTTGATACAGATAGATTGAGTGAGTAATTAATTTCAAATGCAAAAACAAGAATCTCTCTTCCAAATGATTAATCTACTGAGAACAAAATGTGCATCTATTGACACTCGTTGAGTTGCATTGTTGAACCAATGCACAGATTAGCTGTCATAATAGCTTGCCTAGTGGGAATCTATTGAAACAGGACTACAGTGGTATAGCTGTATTATGCTAACGGGGGAGCAGATAAGAAGGCAAGTATGTTAGATACAGACAAGGCACACATTCATGGGGAAATGATTCATGTGAATGAGCACCATATGAACAGCTCAATGACCATTGGCACGGATTAATACCATTGTTCAATGAGAACTTTAGAAGTCATTATAGGGATCATGTGGAGGAGCCAATATAAATGAATATTCTAATGGTAAAAAAACATATACTGTACAAGTTAGATAACTAAGTCAGGATTGTTGTAAATAAAGCGAGGTGGAGATTAAATGGTACTTCCATGAAGGCCATTTACAGTGACTCTTACCTTGCCAGTATATGTTTAAGAACTGTAACAACATCTGCTTGTGTTTTATTTTGTTAAAAATATATATTTTAGAGTCAGTAACTTTCGTAAAAAAAAATGGTTTTGCTGCACTTACAGTTCAAAAATATAAGGGTACATTCTAATGTTGATTTCTAAAAATAAATTAATAAAAAAACAGATGCTGCATACTGTATTTGCTCTTCTTTCCTCTGGGGGAATTGTATCTCTAAAGAAGCAGTTCAATGTAGCGGGTTATAAAAAAAAAAAAGTAAACTGTATATCAGTGTGTCAGTCGGCATCCTAAAAAGGTGTAATGACCTTTAAAGTAACTGTCTCACGGATTTTATTTAGCACAACTCCCCACCCCAGGAGCTGAGGCTGAAAAAGCAAAAAGCTGCAGCTCCGCAGACAGTGCCTGCTGCAAGATTGTGCCCGGGGCCATCCATGCTTCTTGATCGGACTCTCCCCACAGCAACAATGACCGTAAGGTTTGATGTATCTGTATGTTTATCTGTTAAACCAATGATGGCCAAATCATCACCTTCCAAACAAAGAACAGAGCACTGAATCCATGGCTTTAAGGACTGGTAAATAGTCTTACCATCAGATTCTGAAAGCCTTTGATAGAAATCAATAGAAAATCAAAACACATTTTTTTTTTTTTTTTTTTTAAGTGTCATTTATATTTAGCCTATTAAACAAGCCACTGTCCTTAGTTTACTTTTGTCCTAGGCTCATTTAAATGAAGAAAGGACTATGATGGCAAATAAAGTAATAGCATACTATTTATTCTAGCTACATACTATTTAAATATCTTTCTAATAATAAAAAGGGTCAAATTCAACATACTTGTCATACAATCAGTGTACTCACCTGGATTTTCACGCATTTGTTTAATTAATTGTTTAATTAAATGATTTATGGTTGTGTCTGGCACTTGGGTGAGGGTTTATAAGGGTTTCACTGTCATTTGTCCTTTGCACACCCCCTTGAGAAAGATCCCTTGAAGAGGATCGAAACGTTGGAATTTGTGTGAACAGTCTGAATACAGTTTATTTGGACTTTACCTGGTGAGTGTTGTCTTTTTTATCACCTTGCTGGTGATTACATGCATTATATCTATAGATATAGATCGATCAAAAACAGAAGTGCACAGATTTCCCCTTTGAGGCATTTCTATCCTCTGTGCTGGAGAGAGGGTATTTCAGCCTCAGGACCCACTTAAACAAAAGGCTCTTCTATTACAGCTATCATTTGGGGGCATACCTAGCTGTAACATCTCCATGGAGTATATCATTCTGCATTGATCCTCAATTTCCTGTTTGCATTTGAATTTATGGACAAATATTTAATCTTTACACCATCTGAACCGTTCATTACAGCAGGACATTCAATCCAGTCATCATTCAGCAGGACTTTGCTCCCAGGACTCACCTCAATACCCGACTAGCACCCTCTGTATCCACCTTTAAGACCCACCTTAAGACACATCTGCTTAAAGAAGCATATGAATAGCACTGGATAATCCTGGACACATGATACATAAAGCTTGGCCCCCTGCAGACGCACTTACTAGAATTCCCTCCTACTGTCTCTGTACGTTCTCCCTACCTACCAATTAGATTGTAAGCTCTTCGGAGCAGGGACTCTTCTTCCTTAATGTTACTTTTATGTCTGAAGAACTTATTCCCATGACCTGTTATTTATATTATTTGTTATTTATATGATATGTATTACTACTGTGAAGCGCTATATACATTTATGGCGTAATATAAATAAATAGTGAAAGCCTTTAGAATTTCGGTTCACATCTCAATTATGATAAATTGAATCTGTATACTATCTTTACAGCTCATTATATTTATCTATTAATGTATATACATAAAACATAAAGTTTGGACCACCAAGATACACCTAAAGTAAAATGCCATTAAACTGCCATCAGGAATCAATACCCTGCCATATTTTCATGACAAATTAGCTCCCAGATATGTGTTAGTGCAGAAGATTGCACCCTACCAAAGACTGCACATACATACTAACTCCTAACAATACTATTCTAATAGACCCATTGTTTGCAATCTGAGCATTATTGCTAGAATATTAGGGAGTAAAAGACCCATTGAAAAAGTAAGAAAAAACTATTATAAAATGTTGTGAACAGTCTTATACTGAGCACAGAGTTTACCCCTCAAACTCCATCTCCCCAATCTATTTTCATATGTGTTGCTCCTTGAGGATTATAGAAAGGGAAAAAAATCCACATATGCCATTTAAAACATTAATTGTCTAATGACATTTCATATTGCCCAAGTTGGGATATCATTGTAATTTTATACATATATGTACCTTGAAACATCATAAGGTCATAAATGTCTGTTCTCTGGTTGTTTCATTTATGCATTGTCATCTGTACTTACATATTAACGTATGCGTAGCAATTGATTATATTACTTGAAAGTTCCAATTTCACTCCCACAATAACAGTCTTAGATCAGGTTGTTCAATTGTTTAATTGTATAATTGAATAGATTAGCTTGTCTATAGGGTATATAAGTATCAACTGCACCCAACCTTTACACACTCCTGACGAAGCCGACAACAGCTACAGCAAGCTGGGCGAAACGCGTAGAGTGTACCAATTTTGGACTCAAACGCGACCCGTAGCTGACCAACTCTGCAGCCGTGACGTCATCTTCCTGGACGGGCGCCGTGAGGGAGGCTCTGAACCGGCATACAGATCCGTGAGAGAAAGCCAGCCAAACACCCGAGGGAGGCGGTGAGCAGTTCGGGGAGCTTCTATTTTCTCCATTTGTGAGATACATGCATGATTTTTACTGGCACATTGTAAGTGCACATTTTATTGACCCGTTTTTTTAAATTATAAAGTTGTACCTTTTTGATCGCACTATGTAGTTCTCTCTCTATTATATATACATCATCCTGCTGACGGTATCTCTAACAAGGGGGGTCCAGATCACAGATGGGTGGCAACCCAATTTGACAATTGCCTGATTAACTCATACATCTTGTGAGTAATACATTTATACGAGCCAAGACATTATCATTCCACTTTATAGAAACGTCTGCACTTAAATTTTCATTTCTTTCCCCTTATGCTCCCCCTGGATGTTTGAGAAAAATACTTGAATCTTTGAAACCCGTGAAACAGGTCCCACCAGTGAGGTTTGAGCTGGGTGGTTGGACTTTAATCATCATACATCACTTTTCATAGATTTATTCACAATTGTTATTATTTATAGTTGTTTGCGCCTTATATCACTTATTTCGTAATATAAATAAAGACATACAATACAATAGGTAATATTTTAATTGTTCCATTTATATTATTGAGTGTTTTCATCCTGACTCCTAAATTGTTCACTTTTTATTAAATATCTGTGCTATGGCTCATGTGCTTCTGTGTTTTGTTTTTATCTAGAATTGTTTGGAGCTCCAGCTACATGTGAAGCTGCTACATCTCCAGGTTCCTCTACCTTTTATTATATATTGTTTATTTTCACCACAGTTTTTATTCTTATTTCCCGTTTGCACAACCTTTATTATAATTGTTTCATTTGTGTTCTACACTATGTTTAGTGAACATGGATCCTACATCACTAAGAATATTAACATTCAATCAGTTATATACACATCGGTTGACACACTTTTCTTTCACATATTAGTGAGCATTTATATATATATATATATATATATATATATATAATTTCCCCCAAATTATTCAGTCAATCCTAAACATCTGATACGAAGACATTGTGAAGTGACAATGTTTAGTTATAATACAGAAGTATATTAACATGTTCACTGATTCAGGGACGACTGTAACATTATTGGCATACAGAACAGTGGGCATCAAGACAATTACGGAGGAAAAGTGTAGCCATGCAAGGTATTTTTTTTTATCTTGCCTCTATTTGTGTCAATGTACAGTATCAACTGTACTTTGTTCTACTTTTTGCTTCCTGCCATGTGAAATTGACACGCTTTAGCTAGGATTCACTATTCTCTGTTATTGGTTATCACACCTTGATCCTGCAGTAACTACCATTGATTTGGCTGTTAACAATGCGATATTACATATTTGAAGTTAGTAAATCTGCCCCTTACCATTGGTTTAACCATTTGGGGGCCCTCATGTCATTCTGGGGAAACTGAGACGTGCGAATGTCTTAACATTGTCACAAAAGTTCACATTGCTCAGGTTTATGCCTTTTGTTTTCCAGGATTTTGCCACGTTTCACTAGAATTTGTTAAATGGCAGTAAATGGCAATATATAAAGGGCCACGTGATCTTGGACATCGACTTCAATTGCTTGGTTTATTTTTATTTTTGCAAAGAAAACTTCAAACAATTTTTCCTTTTCTCTACTGGAAACAACACGGTAAGTGGCAGCCACATCCCCAGTTAAGCATGGCCATTTGTAGAGTGACAGCAGCTGATCAGGGACATACTTTTTCCATCCTGACACTGAAGAAAAGATCTGGGAGAAGTGATTGCTAAACCTGCCAGAATGTCCATTGCAACTGGGCTCTACAGCCATTTCTGCATTCAAAGGGGGTAAGATTGGTATGTATATTTTCTGCCTATGCTACATCTTTAATTTAATGTAATGTTTTTTTTCACATATGTATTTGCATTATGTGGAGGTGCATACATGTACTGTACAAATAAATGATTACAAGTGCACCAAGAAGCAAATTGATTATTTGAATTTGCTGCATATAAACCTGTCACATAAACAAACACTTCTATATGATCAAAATAACGGTAAAGGCTGTTTCTCATACACTATAACAAACAAATGTAAGGTAAAGATAATGGCTAGCGTTACAAAGCAAACTTCTGCCAGAAGGCAAGACAAGAAAAAACACAAAAGCGCACCAAGATGAGAGATAGATATTGTATTAGCAACAAATAATAAAATTAGTAACTTACATATAAAATTTCTTTAATAATCCCCGATCTGGTGTCTATCACAGGAGTAGGGCATCACATAGGAAGTATGAAGGGTAATCTCAGTTCTAAGAGATCAGACCCGCGCGCTGGGGCTGTCTCTGTTCACTCTCCTGTCCTCCACGTGTGGTAGCGTGGTGCAGAGTGTAGCACACATGTGCAGGAACCGCCAGCCACAACAGTCGCGACGTGTTTCAGGCGAAGAAGTTTACTTAGGTAAACGAAACACGTCGCGACTGTTGTGGCTGGCGGTTTTATTACCCACCATCAGTACACACTCAAGTGTACCGTTCCTGCTTTTTTCCGATCGTTTTTATGCTATCAAAAATGGACAGGCATCCTAAGGACACCTATTGAAGGCCCCGGTTCCTGCACATGTGTGCTACACTCTGCACCACGCTACCACACGTGGAGGACAGGAGAGTGAACAGAGACAGCCCCAGCGCGCGGGTCTGATCTCTTAGAACTGAGATTACCCTTCATACTTCCTATGTGATGCCCTACTCCTGTGATAGACACCAGATCGGGGATTATTAAAGAAATTTTATATGTAAGTTACTAATTTTATTATTTGTTGCTAATACAATATCTATCTCTCATCTTGGTGCGCTTTTGTGTTTTTTCTTGTTTTGCTGATATTGGTATCACCATCGGGGTTCCGGTGGAGACCACATTTGGAGGTGAGGGAGACACCTCATAAACACAGAAGCAGCAAGAGAACTGAGAGGGACCAACACTCCAAGCTTAAAGAGCCAGAGCGCGGACTGAACTTTTCATTCTGCCAGAAGGCACCTGGTGGCGCTGGAACACACCCAGTTCGAATTTAACCACCAGGCATCTAATTTAACCACCAGTCAAACCAAGTGACAAAATTCGGAAAGCCTTGATTACCTGTGATAGCAAAATTCCCAAAACAGGCGAGTAGCCGGCGACGTGATGATCACCTCTCTGAAAAGGCCTTACCCGGATTCCTTTCAGCTGCAAAGAGAGCTGCTCAGAGAGAGCCACCTCTCCTGTACAAATCTCGACCGAAATGAATGTTTTTTAATATAAATTGAATTACTAGTGTAGATGAGCAGGAGGTCTCCGGAGCAGAACCGCACTATTTGAGGTCCCACTGGGTGTCTGTGGGACCTTGAGTGGTTTTCTGTGGGGGTCCTCAGGTGGTCCTCGCTGGTGTCTGGGGGACCTCGGGTGGTCCCCGCTGGCCTGCGGTACCAATCCTGTGTCCAACATTTTTTCCCCACAATACCTTTAAATAAATACCCACCCTCCCCAACACATACAGTACTGTAATGGGCAAAATAACAATTATACAGTATTTATTTAAATGTACTGAAAAAAAATGTTGGAAACCGGATTGGTACTACAGGCCAACAGGGACCACCCGAGGACCTCCGGACACCTGCAGGGACCACCCAATGGCCCCCACACACCTGTGGGGACCACCTGAGGACTCGTGGGGACCACCCGAGGGCCCTCAAACACCCGCGGGGAGCACCTGAGACCATGGGGACCACCCGAGGGCCTCCAGATACCCACAAGGACCACCCGAGAGCCCCCAGACACCCACAAGGACACCTGAGAGCCCCCAGACACCCGTGGGGACCACCTGAGGGACCCCAGACACCCACAGGGACAACCGGAGGACCTTCAGACACCCACACAAACCACCCGAGGGCCCACAGACACCCATGGGGACCACCTGAAGATGCCTGGCCTCTGGTATCAATCATGTGGGGGTAGAGGAGGTGGCTATTGGTGTTTATTGTGGGTAGTGGAGGTGGGTGAAGGAGGTATTTGGACCTTGGTGGGTAGCAGGATGGGTTAACCCCTTCATTGCCTTAGCGGCTAGCCGCTAAGGTAATGAAGTTGCCTGTAAATGCATTTTTTTTATTGCATGGGATTAATGCAGCGTATCTCTGGGACTGGTATTAATGGGTATCATTTCCGGAGACTACCAGCATCAATCCGATGCAGAAAAAAAGCATTTTTTTTCTAAGTCCTATCTCGCTGCCTCACACCACCTTTACACTTTTCCTGGCTTAAGGATTTTTGGAAAAACTCGCCATTCTAGAGCCTCAATAAGCTAATCACGGCTACTAGAGTTTCAGAACCTACCGATAAGTGGCTTATCGCCGCTCACTCTGTGTTTTTTTTGTTTGTCTTTTTTAAGGCTCAAAATGTTGGCGATTCGATCTTTTATGGCCCACTTATCGATGCTTTACAGAATCGTAGTAGACATGTTGGCCTATAAGTGCTCGATAAGTGGCTTATGAATGCTTATAGCATAGGCCCCTTTATGTCAGTTACAGTATAATAATAATAATGTGCAGTATGTTAATCAGTATTCCTGGGAAATGTATTATCAACTCCCTCCCAACACTTTAAACCTAAACACAGCCATGAACAATGTTTAAAAAAAAAACACTGGCTATAACAGTCACATCTCTTTGAATGTACGGTTTACTTCCTTGTAATTTTATGGATTCTGTCAGTTTCTGAAAAAAATACAAAGAGAAGTGACGCGACCTCGGGAGTGGGGTGGATGGAGTACACCTATGCTGCGCATCAATTTTGTACGTGTCTAAGCACATGTTGATCATGTAAGTGCAATATCAATTGCCTTTTTCAATATATCCATAGTGAACATACAGTGTTGCACTAGAATTGTCTTTATTTCATTTCCATTGAGGGTTCGTCCTGCCACCATCAGGGAGTGTGTACAAGCAAGACCCCCCTGCACATTGCTGAATCTACCCACTGCATCTATTGCTATTCAAAGGCTGTGTTACCACTGGGAGAATGTGAGTTCCCATTCATGATTCCTGCTTAGGTTGCTGTGTTTATTTAGACATACCACACTATTTTATTATTATTCTTTTCCCTTACATGTTTATGGTGATACCTGCGCTCCCCACAAGTTTCTCCACACCATTCCAGATAGGAGATAATTGGATCTTCTCCTAAGAGGGTTGAGCAGCAAAGTTTGCCAGTTTTCATTATATTTGAGCACTTTTGTAATTTATCACAATATTTTTGATTTATATATATATATATATTTTCACCTTCATAAGTAGCGCCTCACAATTTTTGTTTTTTATTTTTCCATAATTGAATATACCTAGTGTAAGGTTCCAGGGCATCACCGAAGACCACAGTCTCCTCCCACCAGCCCAGATGTAAATTAGCATAGGTTGGAGCGCATGTGGTCCCCATAGCCGTGCCTGGACCTGGTGGTACTATCTGTTGTTAAATATAAAGTAATTCTTGGTCAGGGTAAGGTCCAGTAATTGGAGAATGAATTCGTTGTGTGTTACCAAATCCTGACCTCTAGATCTTAGGAAGTGAGCCACTGCCTTCATCCCAATAGGGTGAGGGGTGCTCGTGTACAATCCCTCAACATCCAGTCCAACCAAAAGTGTGCTGGGATCTGTTGTAACAACCTCAAGTTTCAACAGCGCATCCTTGGTATCACGGAGGTAAGATGGTAAGGCACTCACGAATGGACGTAACAACTTGTCAACATAAATACTGGCATTAGACGTCAGATTCCCGATACCGGAAACAATTGGCCTTCCGTGGGGTGGAATTTTCCCTTTGTGTATCTTAGGTAGCTGATAAAATGTTGCTATCCTTGGTTTCTTGATATATAAAAAGTCAAATTCCTTTTGTGATATTACTTTGTTAGTTTTACCATTCTCCAGGATGGCCAGTAATTCTTTTTGAAAAATCAAGGTTGGGTCACCATCAAGTGTACGGTAACATGTTTTATCAGAAAACAATCTTAGGCATTCATTCACATACATAGTTTTGTCCATCACCACCACATTGCCACCTTTGTCTGATGGTTTTATGACCAGTGTAACATCATTGCTAATTTCCTTGAGAGCAAAATTTTCCTGAATAGTTAGATTATATTTACTGGTCCTGTTGTTTAGCCTTTCTAGGTCTCGGGTAACGCGTTCAGTAAACACTTGTACCTGTGCACTGACTTCATGTGGTGGTGTGAAAGTTGATCTCGCCTTAAATTGTGTGAAGGGGCCCTCCCCGGGGGTTCTGTTACTTTCCTCCAAAAGCTCTTCAAGAATATCTAAATTCTCCAGATCAATGGGATTAAGGTTTTCTAGAGACGTATTAAGTATATTTCTCTGCTGTATCCTAGTAAAAAACTTATGTAACAGAAGTTTTCTGGAGAAAAGATTAAGATCTTTGACAGTTTCAAATATATTCATTTTACTTGTGGGGCAAAAGGATAAACCCATAGACAAAACCCTCAAGTGATCTAAATTTAATTCCTTTGAGGATAAATTTATGACCTGTGTTGTTTTTGTTGTTTGTTCTTTTTCTTGTTGGGCTTTTTGTACTCTGGATCCTTGTAGCCCCACAAGCTCCTGTCTCTTAAATAGTCTCCCCAAACCCTCTCCTGGTTTTCCTCCTATGGTGTTGCTTAGGTAGGATGGCCCCTCCAAATCTAAAAAACTAGCTGTACTGGTAGATGGTATAGGGGTAGTTATGGGCAACCTCTGCTCAATATTAGGATCTTGTTCTAGGTCACTATCTGAGCCCTACCATTCTGTAGAAGAATTGAGGGCCACAGGGAGACGTATGTTCCTATTCTGCTGTTTACGTTGAAAGATTTTATATCAGAAAATACGGTTTTCTTCAAAATCAGATTTGTCACATGTATATTTACGATGTTTCCTATCTTTTACTTCCGTTATCAACCTGTGACTTCAATTTAAGTTCGTACTTATCAAAATTAGGAGCTTCTCTCCCAGTCTCAATTTCAGGTAACCATTTCACAATTTCAGATTGAATTACATCAAATCTTTTTGTTTCAAACTTAACCAGAAGCTGCATCCGATCGGCCAAACATTTGAGTAATATCTTCTCCCATTGTTTTATAAAGGTTTCATCAGTAATCTGATGAGAGGGAGACAAATTCACCCTCAAACCTCTAGGCACTAGTTCAAGTTTCAAGTAATTCTCAAGGCTTGCTGTTTCCCACCAGATCTTGGCCCGTGTGCAATATAATCTTTCTAAATCACTAAAGAATCTATTGATATCTTTAGGAAGAGTTTCTGTAGATGTTTGTTCCTTATTGAAAACAGATTCTGTGCTTCTGTTTGCCAAAGGCCAAAATCTTGTTAGGTTGACAGGAAGCCTGTCATCGTCCAGGTGATGAAAGGACTTGAAGAGAGTCAATTAATTACACACTAGTTAATAACAACTGATGGATACACTTAGATAGGGGTGTAGTTAGTCAGTGAAAAGGCACAGGTATTGAGATAAAATTGACAATACAAAATATATAATCCCCCCCAAGGGAGCTGGTATATCCAGAAAGGACACTAACAATGTCCAAAAACAGTTATATGAATAACTTAAGGTTAACCGCTCACCAATCGATATTAATAGGAGCAGCCGATGCAAAGGAATAGTACTGACAGAACAAACAAACAAGAAGACACAGATACAGTAGTCTCCCAAAGATCCCTTTTTAACTGCACAGCAAGGCTGCTATATGGAATAGGGGTACAATACTCCCTGACAGTCTGATAAGCTGTATGGGGTACAAAAAGTAACCGCTCTCAGCACTGTGGGAGGACAGTTACCAATAAAAGCCTAGTACAGGCCAAAATAATAAAGTTTTATTAAATGCAAAAAACAACGGTGCATACTCAATTAACATAAAAGCAATTAAAACGCAGGGTGATAGGTAACACCAGAGGGGAGAAGCATGAATAATCCAATAGATAATGGATCTAGTATTCCCCAATGGTGGTTACTGATACTAGCAAAGGGGACAAGTAAATGTATATATCATATACTTGGAAGTCTAAATAGACTCAGGAACACATATATATATACAGTGCTTGACAAATCACCCAAAAATCTACTCGCCGAACCAAAAAATCTACTCGCCACCTAGTCCCGCCCCTAGTCCCGCCCCCAACCCCGCCCCCGCTTTAAAAAAAAATACATAAATAAAATAAATTGAATAAATTCCCGAATAAGAACATTCGTTTTTGACATAAGTTTATTTATTGTATTACATTATACTACAATTAGTCCTTGTTACGTGTGTGTGTATGTGTGTGTGTGTGTATGTGTGTGTATGTGTGTGTGAGATTGAGTGTATGTGTGTATAAATGTCGGATCTAGAAAAAAAAGCCAGAAATGAATGACTAGTTTCCTGCACCCCTTAACCAGTGTCTGGATGCCCCCGCTTCACAATATTTAAAGCAGCAATCCCGCCTGGGATCTTACCTGATCCGCAGTCCCTCAATGTCCAGGTACCCTAATTCCCGCAATGTTTTACATTGGAGGGGATGTGTTTCCTACCTGTCTTCTGGGTTAGGGGGGGTTCCAATGTCTCTCGTGTGAAGCTTGAGTCAGAGCTGGAAGAAAGCAGAATATAGGTTATTTCGGTGTAGTATAGGGCAGTTAAGATACACAGGGTAAATAAGATATCCAGATCCAGAGTGTGAGGCAGAGCGTCAGAGAGACAGAGAGGGGAGAGAGACAGAGAGGGGAGAGAGACAGAGAGGGGAGAGAGACAGAGAGGGGAGAGAGACAGAGAGGGGAGAGAGACAGAGGGGAGAGAGACAGAGAGGGGAGAGAGACAGAGAGGGGAGAGAGACAGAGAGGGGACAGAGACAGAGAGGGGACAGAGACAGAGAGGGGACAGAGACAGAGAGGGGACAGAGGCAGAGAGGGGACAGAGGCAGAGAGGGGACAGAGGCAGAGAGGGGACAGAGGCAGAGAGGGGACAGAGGCAGAGAGGGGACAGAGGCAGAGAGGGGACAGAGACAGAGAGGGGAAAGACAGAGAAGGGGGAGAGAGAGAGACAGAGAGGGGGGAGAGAGAGAGACAGAGAGGGGGGAGAGAGAGAGACCGAGAGGGGGGAGAGAGGGAGACAGAGAGGGGGGAGAGAGAGAGACCGAGAGGGGGGAGAGAGAGAGACCGAGAGGGGAGAGAGAGAGGGGAGAGAGAGAGACAGAGAGGGGGAGAGAGAGACAGAGAGGGGAGAGAGAGAGACAGAGAGAGGGGAGAGAGAGAGACAGAGAGGGGAGAGAGAGAGAGACAGAGAGGAGAGAGAGAGAGACAGAGAGGGGAGAGAGAGAGACAGAGGAGAGAGACAGAGAGGGGAGAGAGAGAGACAGAGGGGGAGAGAGAGAGACAGAGGGGGAGAGAGAGAGACAGAGAGGGGAGAGAGAGAGACAGAGAGGGGAGAGACAGAGAGGGGGTGGAGAGACAGAGGGGTGGAGAGAGAGAGGGGGGAGAGAGACAGAGAGGGGGGAGAGAGAGGGGGGAGAGAGACAGGGGGGAGAGAGAGAGAGGGGGGAGAGAGAGACGGGGGTAACTGACTGACGGGGGGGAAGCAACTGACTGACTGGGGGGGTAACTGACTGGGTGGGTGGGAGGGGTGGGATGACTGACTGGGTGGGGGGGGGCGGGGGATGACTGACTTTTGACTGACGGGGGGCGGGGGTGGGATGACTGACAGGGTGGGTTGACTGACGGGGTGGGGGGGTGGGATGGCTGACCGTATGGCTGACGGGGTGGGGGGGGTGGGATGACTGACTGGGTGACTTTGACTGACTGGGTGACTGACTGGGTGGGGGGTGGACTGACTGGGTGGGGGGTGGACTGACTGGGTGGGGGGTGGACTGACTGGGTGGGGGGTGGACTGACTGGGTGGGGGGGAAGACTGACTGGGTGGGGGGGAAGACTGACTGGGTGGGGGGGAAGACTGACTGGGTGGGGGGGTGGGATGACTGACTGGGTGGGGGGGTGGGATGACTGACTGGGTGGGGGGGTGGGATGACTGACTGGGTGGGGGGTGGGATGACTGACTTGGTGACTGGGTGGGGGGGTGGGATGACTGACTTGGTGACTGGGTGGGGGGTGACTATGACTGACTTGGTGACTGGGTGGGGGGGTGGGATGACTGACTTGGTGACTGGGTGGGGGGGTGGGATGACTGACTTGGTGACTGGGTGGGGGGGTGGGATGACTGACTTGGTGACTGGGTGGGGGGGTGGGATGACTGACTTGGTGACTGGGTGGGGGGGTGGGATGACTGACTTGGTGACTGGGTGGGGGGGTGGGATGACTGACTTGGTGACTGGGTGGGGGGGTGGGATGACTGACAGGGTGACTTTTGACTGACTGGGTGACTGACTGGGGGAGTGGGGTGACTGACTGGGTGGGGGGGGGTGAGGTGACTTACTGGGTGACTGGGTGACTGACTGGGGGGTTACCTCTGGTGTCCTGCACACACACATTCTCTCTCATACCCATACACACACACAAACACAAATACTCCATCTCTCTCGCCGACACACACACACACACACACACACACACACACACACACACACACACACACACACACACACAATCTCTCTCTCCCATACACACATATTCACACACACACACACACACACACACACACACACACACACACACACACACACACACACACACACACACTCTCTCAATCTCTCAATCTCTCTCTCATACCCATACACACACACGGGAAGGGACGTGCACCGGAGGGGAGAAACACCCCGCTACTTCCTCCCGCCCCGCGCGAGCAACGGGAGCACCGAGGGGAGAGAATCACCGGCAACTGCAACATCTGCAGACCCGCGCGGGCAGCGGGAACACAGGAGAGGGAGGGGGCGAAGAAACACCCCGGCCACTACGTGACCCGCGCTGGCAGCGGGAACACCGGAGGGGGGGCGAGAAACACCCCGGCCACTACGTGACCCGCGCTGGCAGCGGCAACACCGGAGGGGGGGCGAGAAACACCCCGGCCACTACGTGACCCGCGCTGGCAGCGGGAACACCGGAGGGGGGGGCAGCGGGAACACCGGAGGAGGGGGGGCGAGAAACACCCCGGCCACTACGTGACCCGCGCGGGCAGGGGGAACACCGGAGGGGGGGGGGAGGCGAGAAACACCCCGGCCACTACGTGACCCGCGCGGGCAGGGGGAACACCGGAGGGGGGGGGAGGCGAGAAACACCCCGGCCACTACGTGACCCGCGCGGGCAGGGGGAACACCGGAGGGGGGGGGGGGAGGCGAGAAACACCCCGGCCACTACGTGACCCGCGCGGGCAGGGGGAACACCGGAGGGGGGGGGCGAGAAACACCCCGGACAGTACAGTATGTGACCCGCGCGGACCGGAGGGGGGGGGGAGGGAAAACCCCCGGCTTTTACAGTATGTTCCGACCGTGCGGGCAGTGGGAGCACCGGAGAGAGGGGGAAGGATGTACAGTATCAGTGTCTATAGTATATAAATATTTAAAGTGCATTCAATTCCCCCCACCTGAAGAATCTGTCCAAACTCCTCCATGACCGGATCAGTAAATTGTAAATTATAGGAGCTGACACAATTATACAGGAGGATATGAGGAGGAGGAGGAGCAGCAGACACGCAGACACACACGCACTCAACCCCCTCCCCCCCATTACTTACCCGTGCAGAAAGGGCGGTTTGAAGTCCTGGCAACTCCATCCCACGTCACAGCCAATCAACTACGAATTTTTTTTTTTTACAAACAGGGGATTTTTTTTTGCAGAGCAGGGGAAAGGTTACTGGCCACGAGCCAATATCCGATCGCAGCTGGCGAGTTGGCGACCGGGTTTGTCGAGCACTGTATATATATATATATATATATATATATATATATATGTACCATAGCGATATATATCTCCCTAGATAGAGCCTCCTCCCAGTGTTAATAGCAAGGGTGTGTGATCAAAGTAAGTGACAATGTAATTAGCAGTGGTAATGGCAGAATGCAAATGACACAGTATAAATGGTAATCTGACAACCAAGTTCCAAATAAAGTCAATGTGTCAGGAAAACCAAAATAAACCTTGTTGTAAGTGGCAACTTAAAGTCTACTCACGGTGATCAGTGCGCAAAAGGTATATCGGCTGCAATGCCTGCCACTGGTAGAAACACACACCCGCCCCCCCCAGTACACCAGAACAGTCTCACCGTGACCTCCGACGTCAACGCGATGACGTCATCCCGACGTACGTTTCGTGCTCGGGGCTGGTGCTTTCTCAAGGTGGGAGGTAACACAGAGTAGCGCTATCACTTTATATATCCACACGGCGGGGCGGTACTTTAAGATTATCCCAATCAGACACCGCATAGGGTGAATGACAGCTAGTGGAATCGTATACATGATATGATTGTGGGGGGAAAGGGTCAAACGAACCCAGATGTGCCTATACTACACTGTGCTAAACCCCGTATGTGCATAGGTATATAAATAGATATATAAGGAACCATATATGGTAATCAGGGAAAACGGGTAACATGGGTTTGAATGAGAGCCATCCACAGAGTCTACTGAATAGGTACCCACCACATGATGTAACATGTTATTTGAAACATATGGGGTGTAGGAATGAACTAACCTACGGTATCCGCCCCTTAGGTCAAAACGGATGTCTAGATTAAAACTATATACCTGATTCCCCCTAAAATGGTTAATTGGAGAAACGTGGGTACAGCTAGATATTTAATTTATCACAGAAAAGACGTGTAGATGTAGCCCTCATTCAAACCCATGGGACTGAGTGTTTTCAGTGTATAAATCCATTTGCACTCAGTCTGTAGCAGTATCCTGTCCCAGTCACCCTTACGTCGGCCCCAAGGTATATGTTGAATACCAATAAAGACCAATTGGTCACTGTTCCCATGGTGTTCGTTAATCACGTGTCGTGCTACCGGTGTATCTGTGGCATTCCGTATAGATCCCAGATGTTCGAGGATTCTTTTTTTTACAATTCACACACAATTATGATTTTCACCATATTCACTATTTAGATTTATTGTTATTTATCAACATGGACATGGGTATCGGCTCAGATGTATACCGAAAACCCGACTCACGTAACACTTATTTGAGAGCTGACAGCTGCCATCCCAAGTCCCTTATTAAAGCTATACCTAAGGGACAATTAATTAGACTAAAAAGGATATGCTCTACTGAAGAGGATTTTATTAAACAATCCAAAGACCTCTTGGCCAGATTTGACGATAGAGGGTACTCACATAGGGACCTCAAAAGATCGTTGGAGGAAGTGACCAATATGACAAGGACAGACTTGCTGAACCAAAATAAAAGTATTAAAGATAGATGTGGTAATCAAATTCCACTATTAATTTCTCAACATAACATACAATCAGATCAGAACAATTATAAAAAAAAAACATTGGGGTGTTCTTTCAACTGACCCCCTCTTAAAAAGGATATATGCTGAAGGCCCTCGTTTTGCATTTAGAAAGGCCAAAACCATTGCCAATTTTGTTTCTCCAAGTTTGTTCTCCTCAGTAACTAATACTAGGCATAGTAATTTACCTATGGGAAGTTATAGATGTAGCAAATGTAAATCCTGTAAACATATGATTCCAAGATCTAGTTTCTGTTCTATAAGTATGAGATTAGAATTTCCTATTCGATCGTTCATCAACTGTAATACCACATTTGTGATCTACTTATTAGGCTGCAAATGTGGTAAACAATATGTAGGTTGCACTACCGTGCACTAAAAATCCGCATTATGGAACACCTAAGACTCATAAGGAAAGGGGACCTTACACACCTGGTCTCACAACATTTCACACAATGTAGACAAGGAAATGTTGACACCTGTTCCTTTATGGGAATAGAGCATGTCCCTAATCCAGTCAGAGGAGGTGACAGGACCAAATTGCTTGATCAGCGTGAATTATACTGGATTTTTACTCTAAACACCAGAGTACCCAATGGTCTCGATACTGATTGGGACCTTGGTTCCTTTTTACAATAAAGTACGTTTGCATACATACAGTCAGTGTAGTTATATTTGTAAGTCTTTTCTTTATTATATAGAATACATTATTAGACTATTTTACTATCCAGTAAGATCCATATACTTATCAATTCTATTATGTCTCTGTCTATGGTATAATATCCTCTTTTGTTCTGCCCTTTCCATTTTTAACTTTATCCTTCAAACTGTACATATTTGATCAGTATTAACATACATGAAATATCTTGTATTAATATTTTTTATTTCAGTTTATTATTAATATATATATATTTTATATTTCATTCTTGAATGTTTCTTACAGTATGCATTTATGTCTATTTACTGTATCAATTATGGTTTTTTCCTGTGTAGAATATTATTATAACATAAGATTGCATATGATTAATTTTTCTGTTTTTTATTGTTTATATGCGTTGTTTTTTCACAGGAAAAATCCACTTTATGAGGTTGCATACAAGTGTCTTATGATTATTTTATAAGAACCTTTCTATTTACACCTCTGAAGATTGTCACCTATCTATCTCATTTCTGATTGGTTATATACAGCTCATGGAGCCTATACAAGAATAAGTGTTGTTCAACAAACCTTTTTAAGTGTTTCAATATGTTCCCTCTTTAACTAACATCATTTATAAGAGTGGTTAGATACAGACACCATTCAATCTTTGTCTGCATACATATAGATTCTTTTATTCAAAATGTTATGTTTCAAATATATGTTTTTCAGTTTATCTGCTGCATTACAGATTGTCTAGATGTCTGAGAAATGAACCATGTATTTCTTGCTAGGCGACTTTGTTCTTGTTTGTTTTGCAAATTTTAATAAAGTTTTTCATATTCTGTAATGTTCCGTCAGTGAGCGATGGCGTCACCAGCCCCACGTCACTCCCAGAAGTGATTTGGATGGGTGGAGATGGCGCGCACTGAGGGTACAAAAGACGCAAGGTAAGTACTTCTGTAGACACCTTGAGAAAGACCAACGGTCGAAACGCGTTGGTGAGGGGCCCTTGGACCCCCTCCATGTAGCTGTTTAATATTTTGGAACCAATAAATTACTTTTTATGGGCACGCACTTGATTTAACCTCTTATTTACCATGCACTAGCGAGGTAGTGCTTTGTTTTCTATCTTCATCATCTGTAAGCTGCTGAAAACTAAGGCACACGGATATCCTGAAAGATAGATGTCCATATTTGAAGACTTATACCCACTAAACATGAGTTATTACACTCTGGTTTTTATATTGTCTGCATATCCACTATGATGCTATTCAGTAACGGCAGAGAGAGGAGAGCAGGAGCCCCACGCCTCCACCCCTGCCATTAGGGCGCGGAGTGTGGGAGAAGGAAAGGCCACCGTAGGAGAGGGCAGCTTCCAGAGCAGAGTCAGACTGAGTGAGCCAGGTCTCAGTTATAGCAAAGAGAAGCAGGGAGTGAGAGAGAAAGAAGTCATGCACAGAGAGGAACTTGTTAAAGAGGGAGCGAGCATTCCAAAGGGCACAGGAGAAAGGGAGAGAGTATGGAGGGTGGCAGGAGATGGGTATGAGGTTGGAGGGGTTAACACCAGAAGAAGTAGCAGTTGCATGTGGGAGGCGAGGACGAGAGCACGTAGAAATAAGGCAGGGACCAGGATTGGGAGAGTTATCCCCAGAAGCAAGGAGGAGAAGCATGGAAAGAAAGAGAATGTGTGAGGATGATTTGTAAGGGTGTGTTTTAGTGCAGGGTGTATAGCTGTGTGGTGACATAGGGCGCAGGTAAGAAAGGAGTTCATGTGAACTGAGAAGTGGGAAAGAAAGGAGAGATGGAGATATATGAATAGAGTTAGAGACATAAGGAGACTGGTGGAAGGAAGTACATAATTTGAAAATAAGTGAGGTTACAGCAAATATAAAAAATAAAGGCGGCATCACAGCAATAGTTAAATGTTTAGATGTGCAGTCTGGGATAGATGATATCCTCCTTTCCAACGTAGATCAAATGCAGGAATCAGAAGCAGTAGAGGTTGTCCACTTTTCCCCATCTTTTTGAACTTCCTTTTTAAACTTCATAACAACTACTTGAAACATATCTACTTAAAAGCATATCTGTTTAGGAGCATAAATGAATTAATCCGCATGTAAATCCTCAATCTCAGGAAAATGCAAATCTCCACAGTACAAGCTACAAATGAGCAGACATTAGTGTCCTCATGTCTAACAGGATAATGTCCCCAATGTTAGCACAATTAAGAATAAATACTCTAAAGACAAGCCTGAACAAAATTGAGTATGGGAGGAAGAGGTAAATGATACAAATACCCCATGCGTGCTGCTCATCAATGTGGATAGTTCTGCTCTCCTTGAGGGTTGCTCTTTTTTTTTCACTGCTTTTTCTTTTCCCCCTATGGCTATTGTTCCCCACGTTTTTTCCCCCGCCTCCCTCCCTGTCCGACTTGTGATTTTTTGTTTAGCCCTCTTTTTTCTTTTTAGGCTCCCTCCTAGCCTACTGTACAATAGGGTTCGCTTATGTTATACATATATTGTTTCAATACATTACTGTTAGTTTTCTATTGATGTCTTTTACTTATTTTTTCATTTTGAGTGCTGGGAACCATCATATCTATTTAGAAGCTACAATAGATGTAGATGCAAATGATATCTCCATCACCAATGTCATTGCATGCATACTGTAGCTCAATGGCTCACATACAAAACCATTAGTGTTATTATTATCATTTATTTGTAAAGCGCCATCATGTTCCATAGAGTGGTACAATGGGGGAGTTACATACAAATAAGGATAAACATGCACAAACAAATACAAAGAGGTAGTTCGGGTCCTGCTCGTGAGAGTCTGCAATCTAGAGAACCAGTGTACTCCCCTAGTCTCCATCATAACAAAGCAGTCTTGCTTTTTCCACATTGTGAAAGAAGCTTGACTTGGACTTGGCTCCAAATTTAGGGGCGAGATTTTTTTAATGTCTTACTTCCATCATGCTGACAAATGTTGTTTCAGTTGTGTCTTATGTGATCCGAAGCTGCCTTTAGGTGCATCAAAAATAGAGAATATATTTATCTCCTATGCATACTGTATGCCAGCCATGAATGTAAGTATAGAAGACATCAAGGATCAAATATGTAAGGAGTATGTCGAGAAATCCAAATCTCAATTTTTATTAAATCTGGATTGGCATCCCGATCTTGGTACCTCACACTAAGTCATGGAAGAATGTTTCAAATATGACAATTATGTTTTTGAAGATTTTGAAGGTGAGACTGGACTAAGCTGGTTTATTTAAAGTAGAGGCAATAGATAGATCAATCAAGAATATGTTTCTTATCCTAAGTATTGAAGAGCCTATAGAGGACCTCAGCGTTATGGGTAAAGCTTTTGTGGAATCTCATAAGAAGGTTTGGTGTTTTACAATCCATTAAACAAATAATTTATGCAGAATGGGTGGCTACAAAAATAAAATGCTAATTTCCACAAAAGTTTAATAAAATGTATACATTTTTAGAGGACGATTTCTAATCCTGGCGAAATATACAAAGGTTGCACTTCAATTTTCAAATCATCTATGGAGATGAGGATGGATGCTTTTTAAATAAGCTATATACGATTCACATATTGGAAGAAGGATTAGAAGCAGGAGTGTTAAATCAGAAGTTTATGAAGGTTTTTAGTATTCCGAAGCATGCTATAGATTTTATCTGTGATGCATCAATGGGCATGATCAGGCTGTTAGTCAAAGCAGCTGGTCATTCTGTTGTAGCAATAACCACTGTATGGCTGCAGAGTTGGATTGCAGATGTTTCTTTCAAGTATAAATTGGTTTATTTTCCATGGGGATTTTCTCTTTGGTGAAGTCCTGTATAAAATGACTGCCAACATTTAGGGAGGCAGGGGAAATTTTCTGCTGCAAGATAAGGAACATTCTAATAATCTGATAGGACTCCTAGAAACGTGGTACAAGAAGCCAGGTTTTACAGATCATGAAGAACTTTCCATCCTGTCATACTGAGTAGTTAAGGGTTCTTTTCCGACCAAGACCCAGACCTAACACAACTAAAGGCATTATGGCTGAAGAGTTGGTTGGCAGATGATTCTTTCAAGCATACATTTGTTTATTTACCATTTGAGGGGAATATCTCTTTTGTCAAGCTCTGGGTGTGATTACCTATAACAAGTTTGGGAGACAGGGGAAATTTCTTGCCTCAAGATATCTAGGAACTCATTACAAGAAGCGAGGCTCTACAGGCCATAAAGACATTACAATCCTGTGGTCCTCAGACACCACAGGTTCCTTTCCAACCAAGCCTCAACACAACTAAAGGCATGGGCAGAATACAGAATTCATGGAGCCAGTGTAAACCCATTCCAGAGAGCCCAGGTAAAAGGCAAGCTGGCTTTATTCCAGAATAATTGGGACCAAATAACCACACACAGATGTCCAGGTTGTACAGATCATTTTACAAGGATACCTTTTGGAATTTGCAAATTGCCCTTTTTCACATAATTCTCAAAATTCAAGACAATACTCCTCAAGGCTTTAGAAAGCACCACAAGCTGCAAAACAGCTGCATGAGTATATGGGGCCTTCTCTTGCCAACATAGGTTGTATATATCACTGAATGAATCACTATATGATGTAATAACGTTGCATCTTTTTTTGCTATAGTATTACCCTGTTTCTTCATGTTTTTAACTGATGCTGAATAAAATACTTGGATTTTATAACAAGAGGTATGCACCAGCGATTCTGTCTTCTTGGATCAGTAAAAGAAAGGGCCAGTTGGAAAGCGGTTCACAATCTGTGATTAAACAGTGTTATTTACAGTACCTTAATGCGGTATTTTTTGCAAGATTTTTCCACGTTATTTAATGCATGTAGAAATATCTGTATGGCCAGGGTAATTGCAGTTTTGAAAAAACACAGGTGAATTGTAAATTTCCGAAAGAGTAATCGCTCCTAGTCTTGTGAAATCCCTTCCCTAGTCATCGGGCCATTGGCACTGCTGCTGCATCATCGGCGGATGGTAGGGCGGTTTCAGATGAGGCCTTTTTCGGAGGCGCACTTATGTATTACCAACGGGTTAGGCGCGCAGTCGATTGATGAAAGGGGAAATTTGGCCAGGAGAGTTCGTAGAGATCCTATCCCTTCTACCAGGTTACAGGGAAGCGCTGGTGCGAACATCCAAAAAGGGGACGCTACAAAAAAAGACCCTGAGAAACGTGGTCTTTCCACGCACATTTGCCATTTGGGCATGCGCATTCAAGATCCTGGTCTGGGTAATCGGGGAGACCGAAACTTATGATTCCCACCCTCCCCCTCCTTTTTAAGTACATTGATATGATTGAGCATGCCCACCAGAGGCAGGGCGGTATGGGCTGGTGGACTTGATGTAAACTTTTGGCAGGAAAAGGGTGTTGAGTAACTGCGCTGCGTGCATTGTTTTCAAGCAAGGCAGGGTGTCACGGATCGCCAAATCAACAGGTGGTAAGAAACCAGTATGGCCGCCTGCTGTTGCCGCAGTGATGTGTTCAGTTCACTCCCATAAAAAGGGACATTGCGCAGATGTTCGCTCGCTGGCCAGTGGTGCAGTTTGTTTGGTCGGAGATTATTTACAGGAAGGCCAAGCGGGGTGCTAGGTGGCAGCGCGCTGTGGATGGGCAATGGGAAAGGTGAATAGGGCTGTAGGCAAGTTCGGGGTGCAGTCCCCCAACCAGACACCTGGATTTCGATGCGGGTGGAGGTGTCCAGAAGTCGGGATAGACCTGTTTAACATCGGGTTGCAGAAGGGTTTGGAGGGGGTCCTGGAGTGGTTGATGGCATGGCCCAAGTTTAAGGGGGGTTAAATAGGGCCATCGGTGGCGGCTCGTGGTGGGTAGGTGCATGTTCTTGCCAGACTGGGAGCTGGGTTGTTTGAGCCCAGGGGGGAGCACGAGTGGGTGAGGTCATATATTCATGATGTTGAGAACCCGCTCGCACAAGGGACATGAGGTCAGCGGCTCGAGACCGGCTGACCCTCCCTTCCCCCTCTTGTCAAAGGAGCACTCTGGCAGGGAGTGGCATTTACCCCTCGTAATTTTATGTATAAATAAATAGCCGCGGCCATTTTACCTCCAGTTTCCTGTCTCCTGTCTTTATTTGCGGTATATGTGGGGACAAGCGGGGGGAGAGGGGAACCGCCTGGCATCCTTCCTGGTCATGTGAAATCCCTTCCTTAGGAATCAAGATTAGTAGAAAGAAAGGGCTAGTATTTCTTCATCAGCAAAGAATCCTGAAATCTGAGAACACTTCAGTAAGGACAGCTCCAGAAGTAAAACAATATATAAGGTTGCTACAGTTGTTTAATGCAGTAGCACAGGGAGTTCCATGGGCTCCCTTCCAAAATCGCAAACTGCAGCTAGATTTCTTAAAACCCTGGAACAAGAAGGAAGAAGATTCAGCCCAGAGAATTCCCTTAGTGCCAAGAGTACTGAAGAGTTTAGGATAACCTAATAAAGGATACCTACTGTATCAATTGAGAATGGAAAACTATCACTACAGATGCAAGTCTCTCTAGATGGGAAGCAAGTTATCTATCAATATTTTAGAAATTAGGGCCTTTTGGCAATTAATCAAGGTCTTAGAGAGCCAAGTAAATGGATTTCCAATTTCTCTGAGTACCACTATGATTGTTTATATTAACAAACAAGGTAAAATTGAGAGAATTTAGAGAAATTACCAGAATCTTCATTTGGGAGAGAAGGAAACACCTTTAATAGCAGTCTCTCATATAACAAGCAGGATGAGTGTAGAAGCAGATTTTCTAAACAGAAATTATGTTTTGCCAGGAGAATAGTCCCAACTTCTCAGGTTTTTCATGGTTTCAGATTTTGAAACTTTGTTTCAAGATGCGGACAGACAAGCCTTAGATCAAAATGCAACCTATATGTTATGGAATTTTCATCTGGCATGTTATTCCTCCAGTTTCTATGTTGATGAAGGCTCTGGAGAAGATGAGGGTTGATGAAGCGAAACTTCAGAAATATCTTTATCACCTCCTTTTGACCAAGAGTTCCTGTTTTCAGAATTGGTAAATTTCAAGATAGGGAATCCTCTGATGCTTCTCAAACTACCAGATTTGCTGATCAGGGTCCTTTAGTTCATTAAAATCCAGCGATGTTTCAGTATTTAGTTCCAGTGGCCGTGTCCAGTTTTCCATTAGCCATTAGCCAATCTTGTTGTCATGTTCATGAGATATATGTGTAGGATAATGCCAAAAGTACTAATCCCAGTTTGGGATCTCAACACAGTTCAGGAAGGAATGACATCTGAAGTGTTCAACTGGTTCAGGATATTCTGGTTAGAGTAAGGACTTGATATGATGAAATACTAACATAAGTTACTTCAGCCACAAGAATTAGAGAACCAAACTGTCCAATCATGTAAATTACCATGTTTCTAAAATTGTCATTAGTTCTAGTGTTCTAGTGTGTATGTTCTATCCCCTGTTTGTTTTTTCTTTGCCTGGCTGTAATTCCTTTAGCTTTAGTTGTTACTGTATAAATCCCAAAGCTGGCTTCTCAGCCTGTTCCCTTGGCAACTCCCCTTTACTTCTGTAAATTGGATTGCCCCTCCTCCCATGCTATTTGGTTCAGCCCCTGTTCAATATCCCCATGGATTACGTCATATCCTTTCTCTTTTACATTTGGTCTCCCTGCAGATCAGTACTCACTCTGATTTCCTGGTACAATTATTGTTATTTACTTATCCTATTTGCCATTACTAGCCCCCTTTTCCTTCCATTGTTCCCATTCCCCAGCATTGTATTCCCTCAGTACATTTTTCCCTTTTTATTTCTGTTTTGTTCCCCAATAAACACTTCAGTAAATAATGCCTCTCCTTTCTATGGTACAGTATATGGGATTGAGTTAAACTGCCTGTCTCTACTCAATTGCCACAGTGAGCATGGGACAGAAAAGTGCACTTTATGCAACTTGGTAAGAAATATGTTAGAAATTCTTCCCTCTCTTTCCTCTCCACTAGTCCACATGGAGTAATTCCAGTATTCAATACTGTTTCTAAATAGAAGCAGAATTATTCACATTAGCACTGTGCACGGACCGGTGGAGAGGAAAGGATTGCTAACATTGTTTTGGTCTGTGATACTGTACTATACACTGTTTTTTCTTCTTAATGTCTATATTGCACTGTGTACCATTCATTGGAGAGCACCGCCAAAGGAGGACAATTTTCTACCAAGACTATCAAAAGAATCTGGACAATTCGTGTGATCTCAAGCCCGCAGGACTTTAGGTGGTAAAACACCATACAGTACATCACATATACACGTGAATTTTATGTTTGAATCTTAAAAGTATTGTCTAAGGTTATATTATTATATTTTTTATACTGTGGGTGTAGCGCTGTAGTTGTATTTTCATCCTTGGTGTGAAATATAAGTAAAAAAGTAAGGAGTAGAGCACAGCCAAAAAGGCTCAAGGAGAGGATCCAAATGATGCAAAAAAATATTTAATGAAGTAACCAGAGCATAAAGGATAACCTCCTACGCGTTTCGAACTACAAGTTCTTTATCATGAAGTGAGATATAGCTGAAGCAGGAAGAGAAGTGCCGGATTTATTTCCTTTTTCTGTTTTAAAAGTTATTTAAAAAAAGTTATGTGTTATTTTTTTACAGTGCTTATTCAAACTACTTTGAGTTGCTGCACCAATCCTCATATTTGTTTAGTCCAAGCTAAACTCACTGTGCTATTTTTAAACCTCACAAAGAAAGTGGCATAAATCAGATGGAAATTAAATAAACCATCCATTCGGGCATTTTGATATCATATCAGCACTACACTTAATTTCAAACGCAGTCACTGAGAGAACTCAAAGAGTCAGACACACTGTTATATTAACTACAGTATAAAAAAATGAAGATTTTAAATTAATGCACTATCTGCATGTACTAGTGTAATTGTAAACTCATAAACAAGCTGAAAATTAAGGATTGTTTATGAATACCAAAATATTACTATTTCATATGAATACATACAACACCATTAATCTAGCTAATATGAAGAGTAGAAATATAAAACTCTATAAAAAACATTAGCAATTATACAACGGCATTACAATATTATACCTGTCTGTATTTATAGAACTTTAGTTAAAATTCCTTAAAATAAATGAATCCGTTTAGATATTATTTTGAAATGCCAAGTCCTAAAAGACATTATGAAAACACCTCATCACGTTAATTGGAGACTATTGTACTGTTCAAAAAAGGGTCTTAAACTATATTACACGTGTAAGAAATTAGGCTGTAACGTGTCAAGTTAATTAGGGATGGATGAATACGTTTTGCTGAGGATTACATTTTCAAGTGCTAAGAAACATGCTTATATGGCTGCATTTGGAGAAAAAAACATTATTTTGTAATCAGTATTATTCTACTCATTCACAACTCCTTAGAGACTGCTTACTTTAACATTCAAAGGTCTTAAATC
Organism: Ascaphus truei; assembly: GCF_040206685.1. Taxonomy (NCBI): domain Eukaryota; kingdom Metazoa; phylum Chordata; class Amphibia; order Anura; family Ascaphidae; genus Ascaphus; species Ascaphus truei. Next base: position 90,675,698 of record NC_134490.1, read on the forward strand.
CAAGTTAGCAGATTTGCTTGTGTGTGTTTTACATTGTATTGATTATTAACAAATGTGAACAGTACATACAATCAATGTAATTGGTACAAAAGCATACAACTTGTAAATATAACTACAGTAGTAATTAAATATAATGTATATGTACAGGTGTACCTAGACTAACCTATCCTAGAGCCAATGCACAGAAAAAGGTCAAATAGAATGGCCACTTTGTACTCTAATGAATACCCCCTTAGTGTCACTTGCAAAGACATCAATGAATTATCGAGAGATAATCACAGTCAATCTACAGAACAATTCAGACTTAAAATCCTAGAATACAAATACCTTATTCCCTGTGCACCATGCGAGTTTATGTTACTCGAGATACTTGTGGAGAGCGATATGCATATCTTGTGTTTGCATTCAGGCTTAAAATCCCACCTTTTAATTAAAGTAAGTTCAGCCAAGAACCATAAAGAGCCTATAGCAGCAACAATAACCATCTTATCAACACATTTTCTACTGTTCTATATGTGCAAAGTGTAAGTGCATTAAGTACCTTCTGTTAATGTTTTTTTTTCACATAAACTTCACTTTTTTGATGCTTCTAGAGATGTTCCTCCTTATTCTGCATTGCAGGTGTCCTTTATTTGAACACACCATGTGGTTAATGTACATTCTCTTGTTGCTTCATCTCCAATTTCGTAAGTACCATTATGCAAATGTTGTTTGAAGAAATCCCAAAGTTTTCTTTCGCTTAACTCTGCTCTCTTTTACGAGCCATTATGATACAACATGCAGATGTGCGACAGCATGTTAAATATATATTTACGATTGTGTTGCTACATAAATTCATAAAAGTAAGCTAAGAAATAAGTCACTATTACTTATTATTTCATTTGCTTTGCAAATCTTATTTGCGGCTTTCCTTTTACATTCAAACTTGTGCGGAATTTTCTAGAAAGTTGACATTGCGTAGAACTTTGCCAATCTCACCAGAACTTTGCATTTTTATGAAAATATTAGTATGTAAAAGGGCCATGTGTCTTTGCACATAGACTTTTAACGCAAGATAAACTTTTCTTTCATCAAACCTTTGCCAAAAAATGTTGGCAAATTTTGCCTGGTTTGAAAACGTCAGCTACAACCTCACATAGCGCTGCAGTGTACAATACTTCTAATTTTTAGGACTCCTTCAAATAAGTTACGTGCCAAAATACCAATTGTACGCATGACTAATAAACTAAGTAATGTTCTGCGTGATAGTTTTATTTTCATTAAATGGTATAAATTAATCAGACTGATTTATAGTAATAGTAATAATAATTGCATGTGTATGAACACATTATTATTTAGGGAAGCCAATGCAGATTATCACGAAGGGGTTAATTGACTATGTGTCAGTGGATGATCGCGACCCCTCATTGACATGAATGGCTTTGGAGTATAATTAATTACTCCCTAAGAGTGACAGTGACTGAAAGAGAGAGGGGGAGAAAGAGAGAAATATAGACCCCCATTTCATTTGCTGTGAAGCTGCTTCTCAGTGCTGCAGAAGAAATCGTCTCTATTCAAATGAGTACAACAAACATCTTCTCCAGCATGGGAAAGTGGATTATTGTATACTTCCTGGTAAAATATATTATAAATAAATAAACAGCACAACCCACACACACTGCTGCTATACTCATAAACACTGCTACTGACACACACATACACACACACACACACGCAATAAAAAATGCAGCCACTTACTAAACTTTGCAGACTCTCTCCCCCCCAATTCAACTGAATCTGCTCAGAAAATCTCAGTCAGCTCGGGAGGGGGAGGATTCAACCCGTGGCTCATACTTCCTGGCCAATCATCTGCCCTGTCTCAGCTCTTCTGAAAGCTGATTGGCTGGAAATAAACACATTGAAAATTACACTCTGCCAGCTGCTAAAATTCAGGGCATTACTGATTGGATAATGCCCGGAATTTTAACCAATCAGAGAGCAAAGTTTTCAATAATGCCCCGAATTTTACTGCTTTAGCCTATAATGTATTGTAATACACAGTATATAAAATGGACCTGTGGTATCCTTTAAATCAAGGATGCGCAAGATAGTTTTTTTGGAGGGGGGGGCGCGGCGGTTGCAGAGGCCCCGCTCTCTTCCCCAAGGCAATTAAATTAAATGCTGGGGGTCCGCACGAGGCCTCTGCAACTTCACTTACCTTGACTCAATCAGCTTCGGCGACGTGTTGCCATTGCAACGCAGCGTCAAATGATGCCGTGACGTTGCATGACCCCGCTGCGTCATTTGACGCTTCAGAGCCGATAAGGGGGGCAAAGCAGGGGGGGGAGAGCCAGCAGGGGAGCACAAGGCAAGAAGTTTGCACACCCTTGCTTTAAACTATGGTAGGTTACTTTACAACGAGGATTTACAATACATAATTGATATTTAACATGAGCAGATTATGTATGAAGGGCCAGCTGTAAGCATGAAATGCATCGGTTAGTTTGGGTCCATTGAGGTGACTGAGAGATGCAGCTGGTGATTATTCTGCAGTTGACATTTCATAATCTTTTGATATACTCCCTCTGCTGTAAATTTTCAGTGTAAAAATATAAAAATAGCTATGATGTTTATGCTAGTAACCGGTTACAAAATGTAAACATGATTAAACATGTGAACAGCAATTAAGTAGTAGTTTTAATAATCACTGCACACTTCCATGAGCAAGGGATAGTCCAGGAGGATAGGTTCAATAATTTAACCTTCTGCTCTCCATCACTTGCCACTAGCCTTCTGATGACTCAAAAACAAACAACACTAATGTTAAAAAAATGAATGTACTTTTGTTTAGAAACAGACACAGCCCCTGTAAGCTCAGAACCTAAACCCTCCACGCCGTATATACTGTATATCTGTGTCAAAAGGAGTGCCACTGAGATTCTGACTTCATGTAATACTACAAATGACAAAAGCCCCGGTGATACATCTAATATGACAAATTATACACAGTAGTTGAATATCTAATTTTTCAAAAGAAAAACAGATACTGTAAGTATTTAACTATATAATTTGTGATCTTGGATGTAGCACTGAGGCTTTTTGTCTTTTGTAGTATTATTAGAATGATTGCTCTAATTGGAATAATAAAGAGATACATCAGTAGCCCCACATACTGTTCCTTACAGTGTGATGTCATCAGCATCAGTACCTAAACCCCTAGACTATGCTTTGCCAGGCTTTATTTGCACGTGCTTTTACTTGCAGCCGTATCTTCCATTTGTATTGCGGATGCCCGCTTCAATCTCTCTTAATATTGCATTTTTTTTTACTTTCTATCTGTCTTTCAGTGCTTTTAACAACCAGATAACTTAAGAAACAATAGAGGAATATCTTATTTTCCAAACATTAGAAAGTTTTAGTAGAGAATGTGAACCAACAGTAACTTTGGCTAAACGATTCTACATTACGAGAGGGGAGAGAGGGGAGAGAGGGGAGAGAGGGGAGAGAGGGGAGAGAGGGGAGAGAGGGGAGAGAGGGGAGAGAGGGGAGAGAGGGGAGAGAGGGGAGAGAGGGAGAGAGGGGAGAGAGGGGAGAGAGGGGAGAGAGGCAGTGACTTTTATACAACACGTGGAGAGATACCTGTGAAGAGAAATATATTTTGGGGTTGTATACAGTAAGTCACTAGAAACTTTACAAAAATAAGACTCACTCCCACTCCGGCCAGATCCATATTTCTGGGTCTGGACGGGAGTAATGCCATTTATATGCCATTGTAACATATCTTTATTTCCCTGCGTTAACTATAACAGCCTTTAGTGGATATGCGATGTTAGGGGAATCCCCTATATATCGTCAGAACTAACGGCAGTACAAATGTATCACTACGTTATTAAAAGGAGTAAAACTGGGCTAATGTTATGTTATTCCCTTTATTGGATAAGCATACTACTAACCTAATTTTAATTTAGCTTAGTACATCTGGGCCATAAAGTGGTCTTGTTTTACATTGTCCACGTTAACGGTTACCGACCTGGATGATCCAGTAACAAACTATTTTCTTGCTAGGGGATTGCACTCCATATTGTTTTTAAACAGAAACCTTCTAGAACATTATTTATATATATATAATTAATAGTTCTAAAGGCCATGTCTGTACATACTGCGCTATATGTACAGTATGCACACACAGCTGTCTGTTACACATACAAATACTCAATGTAATTCCATCCCTATATACCAATAGGGACCACATAGTACAGCTCAACCCCGTTATAACGCGATCCGTTACAACGCGAATCCGCTTATAACGAGATGCAAGCGTGGCTCCCAAATTTCATATTTATGAATACTTTACAACACAATTATTGGTATCTTACACTGGCGACACACTTTATTCGAGCTCGGCTAGTCCCACGAATTCGGGTATACCCGGGTGTATTGAGGTTTGTGACTGTTTTCTGCCCGAGTGCATTGAGGTATTTTCCAAGCAGGGATTGAAGCATTTTATTCCCGCTGGCTGCAATACTGCACAGTATATATATATATATACTGCATTACAATTCATGAATTTATGCCATCTGGTAGACACGCGAAGCATTGCAGCCTATTAAATCCTAATCATTATCATTTAACAGATTAGCCGCCCGTCAGCCAGGCATGAACCCAGGCTGGGAAGGCAAACACAACGGGGCTTGTCAGAGGTGAGGAGCGGCGCATTCCAGGTATCTGCCAGGTACATACTGGGTATTTGCTCGAATAAAGTGTGTCGGTGCAGTTAAATACTTTATTGTACAATGCATACAATTGAAAATTATTTCTAATGTGATCCGCTTATAACGCGATGTGATTCTTTGGACCCCAAGCACATCGTTATAAGGTGGTTGAGCTATATCTACACACACTTTTAGCAATGCTAAACACCCTCTTACATTCCCACATCTACCCACACCATTGGTATGCACTCCCTTTTGTAAAGCGCTGTATGCACTTTGGGTGCTTTATAAATGTATATTTACATACATACATACACATACACTCTTACATCTTACATCATTCAGGGATCATTTAACAACTCAAGTAATAAGTCGCATACTGCACAGGGGGGAGGGAAAGGTTTCAGTCACAGATAACACTCCTACAGTATATGCACTGTTTGTAAGTTAAACCTTGCTTGCTTCATTCATTGTAACATCGCCGGAAGAAGAGATCAGTGTATCTCGAAAGCTCGCACAAATAAAAGCATTTTGTTAGCCACAGAATGGTATCGTCTATTAATTTTTGATTATGAAGCTCGGGTAACACGGTACAGATACCTCTACATCTATCTATATACAGTAGTATTTATATTATTGTGTTTTATTTATTAATTTATTTACATATTTATTAATTTATTTAAAGCACTCTTCTTCTCCTTTTTACTATTATTATTTTCTATGTTTTGTTCGATAGTTAGTATCCAAACCCAAACAGAAATAAATCAGTGTATTTCCTCCAAACTCTGTTTCAATACTCAACTAATCATATAAACACAGACTTTAGCATGAAAAGGGTGAGATGGGGGAACCCGTACCTCTTGCTAACATAATGTGTGAATTTATTACCCAACTATATTAGTCCCTCTTGCAAAGTACAACCTTCTAAACATTTCATAGTAACTTTATTAACCCAACATTAACTTATAACCAAACTAAAGTAATCGACTTTTGCTGAATAAACCACATGGTGCCAAATAAAGGCCATTCAATCAATTAGAACTAATCAGGAAAAAATGTAAAGAGAGAAAACATCTTGTATTATCTTGCATAGCTAAGAGTATACACTATTTTAACACGAATGGGGGTTATCTGCAAATTGCATCAGAATATGAAGACTAATTTGTCTTATCTATGCAACTAAAAATCTGAAATTGAGCTTTTAAAGAAACAAGGACAAGCTTTGTATTGAAATGTTGCTGAATAAACTCTTATATGAAATTATTAGTCCTCCACAGTCTCTAGAAAATATAACAAGAAATATTTTCTGTAAAGTATGGCTTATTGCTGCCTTAAATAATTGATCTCATTACTTTGCATACACATGCTGCACATTTTGCACACACCCTCCACATATAAAAACAATTGTAAAATACTTTTTTAGTCCTTTACAGTATGTATTTGGTTAGATGAAAAAGGGATTTTGTCATAAAAAAGACAGAAGCAAAGTAGATGCATTACTTGTAATGTTTTTTTTACTAATGTTTTAAAGATATCACAAGAAAATACTTTTTTTTTCTGTCTACTATATGGGCTAACATCCTCTACTTATGCATGTGGTTCTTATTTTGTTAATATAAATTACATCAAGTCAAATAGGACTACAATTAAAAAGCTAATTTTGCTCAATGCACTTGTGAAAGGTACAATGGATTCTTTTATTTTTTATGACAGCTATTAGATTAAATGAGAGATTGTTACCAAGGCATCATACCAAGGTAATGTCATGCATGTGAAACTCTTTAAAGCAATCAATATACAAAAACAATTGATGGTGATAGAAGCACTTTAATTCTCATGGGGACAAAAGAGAGACTGATGTAGCAGTTAGTGCTCAAGGTACATACAGAGGTACACAATATTCAATAATGTGGTCTCCATTCAGAGAAGCTTGCGATTTGTCGTGCTACGGTATATATTGTTTCTGCTTCAATGTAATGAAGCTCATTATTTCATTCCCATTATGAAATCATCAGCATTTCAGTCATCAGAGGAAAGAAATTACATGTGTGGTTTTATCCATTGTAAAAAACGTCAAAACATTGCACACATTTCTTACTGCTCAACTGTAAGCAACATTGTTTGTGCAGCGGTGAATAAAATGAAAAAGTTAACCAGGTATAAGAAAGGGTTTCTATTTTATTTAACTGGTGAAAAAAACTTAATTGGGAGAATTGGGATTGAAAATATCACCTTAGCACACACTGTAAATAGACACAAGTGCCTGCTCTTTAGTTAGTCAGCTGTAATCAAATGATATGGATGCTTCATTGACACATTTGCACTATTTCTGCAGTGACTTTTAATGCAATTTTATTACTATTAAACAGGAGTCTCTTAATGTGTCAATTAAAAAGGAAAATTATGCATGACATTTGTAATGAGCAAATATTTCAATCGCTATCAGGTCTATAATTAGAGCATACGGTATACAAAGGACAAACTAAGCCATCTGTTATATGCACTTACAGTGTACTTGACATATTAATGAAAATCTACACTACAAGTCTCTTGTTTGTACTGTATGCCTGGACCACGTACTATAGTCATTTACTCATCAAATATAGACATTCTTTTTTTATTTCATAAGCATTTGTTTTTTAGCAACTAAAGATAAGTGTAAGTCAAAAGTACTGTATATCATTTTCTTCTGCACTACAGCATGCTGTGTATCTCTGACTGTGGGTAATGCTTAACCCCTTCAGTGACCTATAGATACCGCGTAAGTCACAAAGGGCGGCTCAATAAGATGCGCCAGGGGGTTGTTATCATTTTCTAGGGAGTTTCCTCAATTAGTGGAAAAGTAAAAATGCAGAAGCAGGAAGCGATGGCGTGAGTGCTCAGGAGAGTGATGAAGTGATGGCATGAGCCCTCAGGAGAGTGGTGAAGTGATGGCGTGAGCACTCAGGAGAGTGATGAAGTGATGGCATGAGCCCTCAGGAGAGTGGTGAAGTCAGGAGAGTGATGAAGTGATGGCAATAGCCCTCAGGAGAGTGGTGAAGTGATGGCGTGAGCACTCAGGAGAGTGATGAAGTGATGGCATGAGCCCTCAGGAGAGTGATGAAGTGATGGCATGAGCCCTCAGGAGAGGGGTGAAATGATGGCGTGAGCACTCAGGAGAGTGATGAAATGATGGCATGAGCCCTCAGGAGAGGGGTGAAGTGATGGCATGAGCCCTCAGGAGAGGGGTGAAATGATGGCGTGAGCACTCAGGAGAGTGATGAAATGATGACATGAGCCCTCAGGAGAGGGGTGAAGTGATGGCATGAGCCCTCAGAAGAGGGGTGAAATGATGGCGTGAGCACTCAGGAGAGTGATGAAATGATGGCATGAGCCCTCAGGAGAGGGGTGAAGTGATGGCATGAGCCCTCAGGAGAGGGGTGAAATGATGGCGTGAGCACTCAGGGGAGTGATGAAATGATGGCATGAGCCCTCAGGAGAGGGGTGAAGTGATGGCATGAGCCCTCAGGAGAGGGGTGAAGTGATGGCATGAGCCCTCAGGAGAGGGGTGAAGTGATGGCGTGAGAACTCAGGAGAGGGGTAAAGTGATGGCGTGAGTACTCAGGAGAGTGATGAAGTGATGGCATGAGCCCTCAGGAGAGGGGTGAAGTGATGGCGTGAGCACTCAGGAGAGGGGTAAAGCGATGGCGTGAGCACTCAGGAGAGGGGGGAAGCGATGGCATGAGCACTCAGGAGAGTGGTGAAGTGATGGCGTGAGCACTCAGGAGAGTGATGAAATGATGGCATGAGCCCTCAGGAGAGGGGTAAAGCGATGGCGTGAGCACTCAGGAGAGGGGTAAAGCGATGGCATGAGCACTCAGGACAGTGATGACGTGAGCACTCAGGAGAGGGGTGAAGTGATGGCGTGAGCACTCAGGAGAGGGGTGAAGTGATGGCGTGAGCACTCAGGAGAGGGGGGAAGCGATGGTGTGAGCACTCAGGAGAGGGGTAAAGTGATGGCGTGAGCGCTCAGGAGAGGGGTAAAGCGATGGCGTGAGCACTCAGGAGAGGGGTGAAGTGATGGCGTGAGCACTCAGGAGAGGGGGGAAGCGATGGTGTGAGCACTCAGGAGAGGGGTAAAGTGATGGCGTGAGCGCTCAGGAGAGGGGTGAAGTGATGGCGTGAGCGCTCAGGAGAGGGGTGAAGTGATGGCGTGAGCACTCAGGAGAGGGGTGAAGTGATGGCGTGAGCACTCAGGAGAGGGGTGAAGTGATTGCGTGAGCACTCAGGAGAGGGGTGAAGTGATGGCGTGAGCACTCAGGAGAGGGGTGAAGTGATGGCGTGAGCGCTCAGGAGAGGGGTGAAGTGATGGCGTGAGTGTCAGGAGAGGGGTGAAGTGATGGCGTGAGCACTCAAGAGAGGGGTGAAGTGATGGCGTGAGCGCTCAGGAGAGGGGTGAAGTGATGGCGTGAGCGTAAGGAGAGGGGTAAAGCGATGGCGTGAGCACTCAGGAGAGGGGTAAAGCGATGGCGTGAACACTCAGTAGAGGGGTGAAGTGATGGCGTGAGCACTCAGGAGAGGGGTGAAGTGATGGCGTGAGCACTCAGGAGAGGGGTGAAGTGATGGCTTGAGCACTCAGGAGAGAGGTGAAGTGATGGCGTGAGCACTCAGGAGAGGGGTGAAGTGATGGCGTGAGCGTCAGGAGAGGGGTGAAGTGATGGCGTGAGCACTCAGGAGAGGGGTGAAGTGATGGCGTGAGCACTCAGGAGAGGGGTGATGTGGTGGCGTGAGCACTCAGGAGAGTGGTGAAGTAATGGCGTGAGCACTCAGGAGAGTGGTAAAGCGATGCATGAGCACTCAGGAGAGGGATAAAGCAATGGCGTGAGCACTCAGGACAGTGATGACGTGATCATTCAGGAGAGAGGTGAAGTGATGGCGTGAGCGCTCAGGAGAGGGGTGAAGTGATGGCGTGAGCACTCAGAAGAGGGGTGAAGTGATGGCGTGAGCACTCAGGAGAGGGGTGAAGTGATGGCGTGAGCACTCAGTAGAGGGGTGAAGTGATGGCGTGAGCGCTCAGGAGAGGGGTGAAGTGATGACGTGAGCACTCAGGAGAGGGGTGAAGTGATGGCGTGAGCGCTCAGGAGAGGGGTGAAGTGATGGCGTGAGCACTCAGGAGAGGGGTGAAGTGATGGCGTGAGCACTCAGGAGAGGGGTGAAGTGATGGCGTGAGCACTCAGTAGAGGGGTGAAGTGATGGCGTGAGCACTCAGGAGAGGGGTGAAGTGATGGCGTGAGCGCTCAGGAGAGGGGTGAAGTGATGGCGTGAGCGTCAGGAGAGGGGTGAGGTGATGGCATGAGCACTCAGTAGAGGGGTGAAGTGATGGCGTGAGCACTCAGGAGAGGGGTGAAGTGATGGCGTGAGCACTCAGGAGAGGGGTGAAGTGATGGCGTGAGCACTCAGGAGAGGGGTGAAGTGATGGCGTGAGCGGTCAGGAGAGGGGTGAAGTGATGGCGTGAGCACTCAGGAGAGTGATGAAGTGATGACGTGAGCACTCAGGAGAGGGGTGAAGTGATGGCGTGAGCGCTCAGGAGAGGGGTGAAGTGATGGCGTGAGCACTCAGGAGAGAGGTGAAGTGATGGCATGAGCACTCAGGAGAGGGGTGAAGTGATGGCGTGAGCGTCAGGAGAGGGGTGAAGTGATGGCGTGAGCACTCAGGAGAGGGGTGAAGTGATGGCGTGAGCACTCAGGAGAGGGGTGATGTGGTGGCGTGAGCACTCAGGAGAGTGGTGAAGTAATGGCGTGAGCACTCAGGAGAGTGGTAAAGCGATGGCATGAGCACTCAGGAGAGGGGTAAAGCGATGGCATGAGCACTCAGGAGAGGGGTAAAGCGATGGCGTGAGCACTCAGGACAGTGATGACGTGAGCACTCAGGAGAGGGGTGAAGTGATGGCGATGCGCTCAGGAGAGGGGTGAAGTGATGGCGTGAGCACTCAGGAGAGGGGTGAAGTGATGGCGTGAGCACTCAGGAGAGGGGTGAAGTGATGTCGTGAGCACTCAGTAGAGGGGTGAAGTGATGGCGTGAGCACTCAGGAGAGGGGTGAAGTGATGACGTGAGCACTCAGGAGAGGGGTGAAGTGATGGCGTGAGCGCTCAGGAGAGGGGTGAAGTGATGGCGTGAGCACTCAGGAGAGGGGTGAAGTGATGGCGTGAGCACTCAGGAGAGGGGTGAAGTGATGGCGTGAGCACTCAGTAGAGGGGTGAAGTGATGGCGTGAGCACTCAGGAGAGGGGTGAAGTGATGGCGTGAGCGCTCAGGAGAGGGGTGAAGTGATGGCGTGAGCATCAGGAGAGGGGTGAGGTGATGGCGTGAGCACTCAAGAGAGGGGTGAAGTGATGGCGTGAGCACTCAGGAGAGGGGTGAAGTGATGGCGTGAGCACTCAGGAGAGGGGTGAAGTGATGGCGTGAGCACTCAGGAGAGGGGTGAAGTGATGGCGTGAGCGGTCAGGAGAGGGGTGAAGTGATGGCGTGAGCACTCAGGAGAGTGGTGAAGTGATTGCAGATGCCAGAGGGTCCATGGCCACAGAGGTGGCAGGATCCTCCGGCACTAAAAGGGTTAAATAGAAACAAATAAGCAGAAGAATGTGTGTTTAATTATCTGGTTATTGGGAAAGGAAGCTGTAGTGTAAATAAGAGGCAGATTTTTTTTCAGACATTCAGAGTTTTCTTTGATTGTTAACCACAAAGTATGACATGGTATGTATGTATATCTGTATTTATATAGTGCCATCCAGGTACTGTACACAACACTTTATAAACACACGTGACATAATCACATAAAGCGCTTCAGACATAAATCAATATGAAAAGGAGTCTCTGCCCTGAAGAGCTTACAATCTAAATGGTAAATGGGGAGAGATTACAGAGACAGAAGGAAGTTGCTCCTCCAAGTGCGTCTGCAAGGGTCCAAGGTCAGTGCATGGAGATGTATAGTATGTGGTATTAACATAGAGGTCACGGCTCTTTTTTATTCAATTCAATATGCGCATAGTAATGACACATTTTCACAGCAGACTCGGATAAACTGAAGAAAACAAATGTAAAAAATTGCCTCTCTGATGAAGTGTTTTACTAAGTGACACTTAGTTACTGCTTTATAACACGGTATTAATTAGTATAACATATAAATGTGGATTGCAACAATCTTTAGTACTTTACATACAGTAGTTATTTTATTGTGTTCTTTAAATCAAATATGTGCAGTTTTTCTGGTCTTTCATCAATATGTTATTACAGGCATACCCCGCATTAACGTACGCAATGGGACTGGAGCATGTATGTAAAGCGAAAATGTACTCGTAGTGAAGCACTACCTTTTTTCCCCTTATCGATGCATGTACTGTATGTACTGCAATCATCATATACGTGCCTAACTGATGTAAATAACGCATGTGTAACAGGCTATATAGTCTCCCCGCTTGCGCACAGCTTCGGTACATGTAGGGAGCTGGTATTGCTGTTCAGGATGTGCTGCCAGGCGCATGCGTGAGCTGCAGTTTGCCTATTGGGAGATATGTCCTTACTCGTGAGTGTACTTAAAGTGAGTGTTCTTAAAACGGGGTATGCCTGTTTTCTTGAAACCTCCATAGTTTCATAGATGAAGATACTGTTGACCCCAGGTCTGGGGGAATAAAATAACTTTCAATAATAGAGGTTTTGTGGGAGTATACAAAGGGAGCCAGCTTAATTTTACCTACTGATGATGCAGTATATTGTGGTAGGAAAATGACAGAATATCCCGCAATAATGCACCATTGGGAGCAATAACCCTTGCTACATCTGTACAAGTACCTGAAATGTTAAGTTATATTGCCTTTATTTTCCGAATTGTCTGCAAGAAGAGACAGGTGACATTTACCAGCTTAATGTCAAGAATTAGAGGCTACAATATTAGACCTGGAAACCTCCCAGTTTAGATTTAGAGAACAATTGCCAAAAGTTTAAGATGTGAACAGATATGAAAATTGCAACCCCCCCAAAATCAGCTATGAGCTAAAGAAATCATATGATTACAAGCACTATTCTATATTTTCTGTATATTTTCTGACAGATTAGAAACAAATAAATTCCAGTGTATTGATGTCACTGCCCTCACTTGAGAGACAGATGAAATGAACAGCGAGGACTCAGGCAAACAGTGGATTCAAAGAGATGCATCAGAAACCAGTCACCCTGATAAAGTATTAATCATCACATGTTAAAATAATTATAATGCATGTCAATAGATTTTGAGATTGTTTTGTGAAAATGTATGTATGTCTTTATGTGTATAGCGCCATTAATGTACATAGCGCTTCACAGCAGTAATAGTTACAATCATAAATAATAAGATATAAATGACACAAAGGGGAGAAGTGCTTCAGACTTAAAAGTAACATTTAGGAAAATGAGTCCCTGCTCCAAAGAGCTTACAATCTATTTGGTAGGTAGGAAGAACGTACAGAGACAGTAGGAGGGCGTTCTGGTAAGTGCGTCTACAGGGGGCCAAGCTTTATATATCATGTGTCTAGTATTATCCACGGGGCTGCTCATATGCTTCTTTAAGCAAGTGTGTCTTAAGGTGGGTCTTAAAGGTGGATAGAGAGGGTGCTAGTCGGGTATTGAGGGGAAGGACATTCCAGAGGTGTGGGGCAGTCAGTGAGAAAAGTTTAAGGTTGGAGGGGGCTTTAGATGCAAACGGGGTAGAGAGAAGCATCCTTGAGCAGAACGCAGGAGTCAGGATGGTGCATAGCGAGAAATTAGGGCTGAGATCGAAGGAGGGGCAGAAGAGTGTAAAGCTTTAAAAGTGAGGAGGAGAATTGAGGATGAGATTCAGGATTTGATAGGAAGCCAGGAGAGTGATTTCACCAGAGGAGACGCTGAGTCAGATTTAGGAGGAGACAAATGTGACTCCTAGGCAGCGTGCTTGGGCTACTGGGTGAATGATAGTACTTCCAACAGTAATGTGGATGGAGGTACAGTAGTAGGGCCAGGTTTGTGAGGTGAGGAGCTCTGTTTTTGCCATGTTAAGTTTAAGTTGGCAGAGGGCCATCCAGGATGATATCGCAGAGAGACATTCAGAAACTTTGGTCTGTACAGCAGGAATAAGGTCCGGAGTTGAAAAGTAAATTTTTGTGTCGTCAGAATAGAGGTGATATTTAAACCCAAGAGATGTGATTAGTTCACCTAGAGAAAGTGTACAGAGAAAAGAGAACAGGTCCTAGGACAGAGCCCTGGGGTACCCCCACAGAGGAATCGATAGACGAGGAGCTGTTAGCAGAAGAGACACTGAAAGTACGATGGGAGAGGTAAGAGGAGATCCAGGATAGAGCTTTGAAACGAATACCAATAGTAAGGAGAATGTTAAGGAGAAGAGGGTGGGTCACGATGTCAAATGTTGCAGAGAGGTCAAGTAATATGAGCAGAGTGTAATTACCTCTGTCTTTGGCAGCATGGAGGTCATTAGTTATTTTAGTGAGGGCTGTTTCAGTCAAGTGAGCAGTGCGGAAGCCAGATTGTAGAGGGTCTAGGAGAGAATAGGTGTTGAGAAAGTGGAGCAAGCGAGAGAGCAAAAGACGTTCAAGGAGTTTATATACAAAAGGGTCAGGTCGATAATTAGAAAGTCAAGTAGTGTCAAGCTTGCTTTTTTTGAGTAATGGTATAACTGTTGCATGTTTCGGGGTGCCACTGATGAAGAGGTTTGAAACGCATAGGGTTAATCATTGTTTGACTCTCGAGGACCCCGTTGTATTGTCATAGCTGACTCCAGAGAGATGTGATATCATCAGTAAGAGCTGTGCAGATAAAGGGAGAGAACAGTGAAACCAGCGCTAATGCAATAATATAAAACTGTGACAATATAAATGACAGAAGTGAATACAATAAACTTTAAACTTAAAGTAGGGGCTGCCTAGGAAAAATAGGGTTTACACAGACCAATACAGACATAAAATACAAATAACCGGCGCCTCCAGAATATACAAATCCAACCAATTGTAAAGCCCAATACGAGTGGCAGGCATTCCTGAGTGGAATCTTCAATGAATCATCATATAAAGACACACAAACATGTAAGACAAAAACAAAAAAAGACAAAAGAGAAAGATAGTGCAACTCAAATAACAAAGCAAACATCTAAAAATAAAACACTGAAAAGATTGGCAAATAAGATAAATTACAAATTTAATGCAATTAAATAAAATATTAATAAAACAACAAACACATGTCCGTTGGGCTAGAGACGCAAATGAAGCTGAATCATCCGGTAGGGGTAAAATTAAAATCCTACTTACAGCAAAGCTGAATGAAAAAGACCCTTAGAACAACTGTCCTGGAAGTCGGACCGGAGCATCTGCAAGAAGATGGAACAGCACGAACTCTGAAGATCCACACTGACGGGACGATCACTGCTGCCACACACGCAAACCTTCAAGGTAGGTGAGAGGTGCCACAGGAAGGAACCAAATCTCCACGCTGCTGGGAGAATCGCCGACGACGTACACACAGACCCACAGGTCGTGTGATGTGCCGGTGACGTCACAATACATCGCGAGGGCAGGGGGAGTGCCTAGACAGGCAGTGGAGCTTAGAGAGCTGAGAGGCAGGTCTGATAGGGACAGCGTGCCACCGGGGGTGGATGATTGATGTCAGGAGCCAAGGAAAAAACACCCTACGCGTTTCGTGATGGAAGTCACTTCATCAGGGATATGATGGGAATAAAAGCATATAGGCATATATATACCATAACACTAATTGGAACCAATAGCTGGAATAATAGCATAATCATAATAATCAATACAAGTCAATCTTAACAGTGATGAGGAACAACATAAAACTAATAGACATGCAGACATATGTAAAAAATAATAATAGAAACTATAACAAGACAATATAAACAATAAAATTGAGACTTCAAAGAGCCCACCAGGGCTTACCAAACCTTGAAGGTTTGCGTGTGTGGCAGCAGTGATCGTCCCGTCAGTGTGGATCTTCAGAGTTCGTGCTGTTCCATCTTCTTGCAGATGCTCCGGTCCGACTTCCAGGACAGTTGTTCTAAGGGTCTTTTTCATTCAGCTTTGCTGTAAGTAGGATTTTAATTTTACCCCTACCGGATGATTCAGCTTCATTTGCGTCTCTAGCCCAACGGACATGTGTTTGTTGTTTTATTAATATTTTATTTAATTGCATTACATTTGTAATTTATCTTATTTGCCAATCTTTTCAGTGTTTTATTTTTAGATTTTTGCTTTGTTATTTGAGTTGCACTATGATCTGTCTCTTTTGTCTTTTTTTGTTTTTGTCTTACATGTTTGTGTGTCTTTATATGAGGATTCATTGAAGATTCCACTCAGTAAGAGCTGTGCAGAGACAGCAGATCGGAGACGCGACACCAGTAGCACGAACCGAGCAGAGAGGTACCTGATCCTTAGCCGCACCAGTTAATTGGAGACGCCTGTGACACGCAGCTCTGCACGGGAGGACAGCCGGGGTTGTAAGGAATACTACTTACAAGGCGCAAGTCCTAGCGACTAAGTGTAAGTAGGAGATCAATTTTAACTGAGCTGGAGAGTCGATCCTATTTTGACCCTTTGGAGCATTTTTATAGTTTTCATTGTTATTAAACAGCATCAAAGAGAAGTTTTATTTTAAATACAGCAAGTTTCAGCTATCTTTGTACCCTGCAGCCTTGCCACCTTACTGTATACGATCTCCAGTCACGATGGGGTTGGCGGTGCAACGACATAGTCAGAGCCACTGAGGACCGGATCAAGGTGCCACTACTCCCCAAAACCGTGAGTGCATGCAACAATTGGTGCCCTGAGCTGGGCCAGTTGCTTCTCTGAGGTCATTTATTTACACACACACTTTTTCATTGGCAGCGACTACCATATTAACTCTGAGGCACCTAGGAGGATAATCCATATTATCCAGTTTCACTTATTTTAAATACAGCAAGTTTCAGCTATCTTTGTACCCTGCAGCCTTGCCACCTTACTGTATACTGCTTATTAGGGGATAATGCACTATTAGTTATCTTCTCTTTTCATATAGATCTACGAGTGTGATGTGGTTATCCCTATAACATTCTTCAGAAGTAACACAGAAGCGGAGCAGACGTTGATGGACAATCCACACAAGGGTTGGGTTGCTGTGTTAGGTTATCATTGGCCTGTCTTCCTATGCGCAACATAGGTCTTTTTCCATACAATCATTTCCTGGTTTGAAGAAAACCAGACAGACCGGTTAGGCAGCCTTGCGGACCATTGGAACCTGAATCACTATTTAGTTCATATAATTTTTTTTATACATATTCACTTAACTAGCGCTTGTTCACTATTTGTTTCATTGTTTTATTCATATACATGTCCAGTAGCAAATTATTAAGAACACTTGAAATCTTATTCATCAGTGGGGAGACGATGTATTTACAGTATTTAACTTATTTTCCTCCATGTCAGTGGCAAATGAAACTACAGTACACCCATATCCAACAGACCACAATAGTCCTAGGACCCACTTCATTGGAATGTATGCCAGTTCTTCGTTCTACAATTCATCAGCAATTCACTTGGCTGCACATCCAGCAAAGACATTCTAACAGGCTACATGTGAGTAATTTATTCATTCTGTCTAGATGGGGACCATACCATTGAGGATTTCATAGGGGCTCTATTCCTAACCCCATCTTCAGGGATCATTTGGCCCCGCAAAGACATTATTTATCTCACTAGCCATACCTTATGTTTTTATTTCATATGAATTAAATGGATCCAGCGCTGGAGCGCATTTATCACTATACTTTCTGAGTTGCTGCTTTAAGAATTTTTATCATCACCGTGATACTTTTATAACTAATGTTCAATAACAGATAGCACAACACAATAATTGTTTGATTTCAGAATGTTTGTATTATTAATTGTAATAAACAAATACATTAGAAGATCCTTAGACTGACATGTGGCAGAATACAAACATCTTAGTAATGGATTCATTCTAATAAAACGTGATCATTCTTTAAATGTCTGAAATCACTGTAGCTACATTTTCTAGAATGTTTTGAAGAATACCCGATATCTCACTTTCCTTTAAAGAGTTCAAAATTAGTAGAAAGATTCCTACAGTAAGCTGCATCTGGCAGAGATTGTAATGGAGAAATGATGGCTCTTATTCTATAACTGTGATAATGCCAATCTAGCACGGTAGCACGGAAAACCCTATCAGCGCTATTGCAGTTTGTACAATAAGGGCCTGTGTTGGTATACACACACAATAGAAATTAAATATATGTACCAATTCGGGTCACATCTGTAACTGTATAAAATGAAGAGGAGATGCACCATGTTTGGTTGATCTTCCTGGAGTCGCCCATTCAACAATTCATGGCAAACAGTACACCTTGTTTGCTGCTCTAATCCTGGGGTGCGTAAACCTTTTCCTCTGTGACCGCACAATGTCATATGATGCCTTGTTGCCATGGCAATGTGTCGCCAGAAGCTGACAAGGTAAGGGAATTTACAGAGGCCTCGCGCAAGCTCCCCCGGCATTTAATTGCTTTTGGGAAGAGTGTGGGGTGTAAGCGCCGCACCCTTCCCCTAGAAAATCTTGCACCTTCACAGTTTACGCACCCCTGCTCTAATCTATTTGATCACAATCTAACCTTTAATTTTTAACTATACTTATTTCAGGCTGTTTGTGTAACATAAAAGTTTCAATAATTTTTTTACTAAAAAGGTTGTCCTAATCTGTGGATTACAAATGGTCAACATCTTGAACTAGGTTATAGGTAGAACCGCATAAAATGAGGATGGGCTGTACTCCAACTGGTTCCTTTCCCTGGCGACTCCCACTCCCCAGGTCCATGGCCAGTACTCAATATGATGCTTTATTGCCTTTGATCCTCCTAGGTTTAGTACTATTTTTTTTTAATCACAAATTTGTGATTATGCGGATTACAGATGTAGCAGACGGTATTGCACCTGCTGACCACTTTAATATTTTTAGATAATTTCCCCCAATATTTTATCAATAAGGTCTATTTATATTAGTGAGGTTTATTGTGTATATATTGTATTCATGTGCTATCTGTGGGTGAATTGGAGAAGTCTTGAGCAAAATGCGGTGGTGTGTGGGAGCTGATCGGAGCTTCCTGTGGTCCGCTTGGGTTGTAAGGTGAATGCGGCGAGACGTCACTACGGCATCGCACAAACATGTGATGCGGAAGTGTGTCAGCTGTCCCCACTGAAGGAGAGGAGGGTTGAGGAGACCGTCGGAGCACCGCCAACGCTGACGGCAACACTTCCCCACCCCCAGTGATCCTTTACACAAACGTTTGCCATTTTCCTGTGGACATCTGTGAGTGTTTTTAATCTTATTTCTTGTGCCTAGTAAAAGACTTACATCACTATGAGTTTTGCACTCTTTTCTTTTTATCTATAATGCTTTTTTGGACATTTGGGTTATATCCAATAAGGAGAGCTGCATCCCCAAAATTCGGACTGGGTTCATTTGTACTTAAGATATGTATATGTTGTTTGTGGGGATATACAACTTTGGATTCTTTCCATTATTAATTTCATATTAATCTGGAATTCTCCACATTATGTTTTGAGCGCATTCGGATGATATATATGTATTCTGGAGCCACAGGGTATACGCTGGGTAAAGTATTCCTTTTACAAGCACAACAAGTTCTTTGTCTTTTCTTCACTTTATTGGGGAAAGCATAGACACTCAAAGGCCCTTGTAGATGATGATGTAGTGAGAGAGAGCTTCTCTATAGTGAGGGTGCTTGATAGTAGGGAAAGGTTAAAAACGGTGATACTTGCCAGGAGGTAAATAGCGTGAGATGTACTTGCTCAGCCAGCTAGATTATAAAGGAAGTGTAAGGGAATCTGGGAAACAGGAAAAGTCTCAGGATCAGACTAACTGTGAACAGAGATAAGGGGGGGGTAGTAATAGCCCGCTCTCAGTTTAGGAGAATAGGAGGTTGCTAAGGCAACCAACACTGACTAGGGCTGTGTAAAGGACATATGTATCAATAATGTTGCCTTTTACACATGCCGCTAGCTGCTGGGACAGGGGAACATTACAGACATCGGAACTAGGGAGACAAATCCTATGAGCTGCAAAGGGGCACAGGAATAGACAATCCTGTACCAGGACACTATATATATGCCAATCTCAGAAGGATTTGTCCTTATTTTAGAGAGTAATTATATCACTTAGTGTACACTTTATCAGCTGGTTTGAGTTTATTAAAATGTGTCAATGTAATTTACCTTTTTGTATTCCAATGTACAAGTATATGTGCTGTTTTTGTTCCTTACAAAGTAATCATGTTTATACTCTTTTATTCAAACTTGCATAAACAATGAATCTATGTACATTATTAAAAGTATTTTGGCTGCAAAATAGAGAACCAGACTCATCGAAGAAAAGGAAACCTATTGAAAGCAAATGAGTTCTAAATGAGAGGAATCTGGTGCTACTGATTTGAATCTGCTTTGTCAATTTTCTGCATCTGGGACACTGAATAGTATACCCAAAAATAGAAAGGTTAAAATGTCAATTTTTACACCCAACAAATGTTGACAACTGTTGACAAAATAGATGAGAAACACAAAATGGGAACAGTTTAAGCAGAGGGCAGCATCAGAGAAGCCTGTTAAGTACAGCGCTTTCAGGCAGGCATGTTCTTGTCTTAAAAATAAAACGAGGACTTCTTCCTTCATTCCTGAAGTTGGTCAGTTGATGAGGACCATGTAATCGCTGCACAAGTGATCACATGCCCTTGTTTCCAACATGGCCTTTTCATCTTTTGGGGAGTACAGTATGTGTTATGGAACTCAGGGGGTCAAATTGTTGGAGAGTGAGCATGCTAAGAGTTGTGAAACCAATAAGAAACATTTGTAAGTGTAATGTATATTTACATGTCTTAAATTAGCATGTATCCCAGGTGCGCTCCTTTATCTTCACAGTTGTCTCTTCACGTGTTGTGGGATATATAGCACTTGTTTAACATAAGCAACAAAATATCGAACTACCTGTACAATAAATGGTAAGACTTTTCATATAGTCTGTATATATAAAAATTATGTTACAGTACACTTTTGGCACTTCCATTGTAAATTATTTCTAACCCCGTCCTATGGAAAATTAGTTGAATAGCTATGTAACACTTGGTAAAAAAAAAAACCTTAATCTCATTACATCACATTAACGGGTAGATCCTCAGAAGGCTGTTAATATTTTACCTATTAATGTGACGATCATGAAATAGGGAACAGGCATTATTTTCCTTCTCATTAACAGGTATCATCAAAAGCTAATGAAATGCAAACATAATGTCCATTCATCAAAGTAGTACAGCTAATAACTGTGATTTTCATGTCTCAGTGCACAGGTGCATTGGTAAAACTTTAAGGTGCGTTATTGAGGCAGCACTATTAACAAGGATTTTAATGTGCGTTACCAAAGCAAAGGAAAATCTTGTTATAATATTGATTGTACAGAGAGACTTGCCTAGACAAGTAAGAGTACCCCTTTGGAACAAGCACTCATAACATAATTGATACAAGTAATTAAAAAAAGTAAGTAGGTAACCTTTATTAGTGTCTGTGGGTAAAATAAGTGAAATACATAAACACTCAACACAATTAAAACACGTATTAAACTGTTTGTCTCTGAGTCTGAGTCATAGACTAATGAAGGTAGTGTTTGAAGGAATATAGTGTGACTGGCACCATATGCAATAAAATCAAAACAAGAGGGAGGATTTTAATTATTGCAGTATATTATGTATAGGGTAGGGTGCCTCAGTGTGGTGTGTATATTATAGATGAAAGGGTCTGGAGTGTGTCACGTAAATAAAGTGTAAATCACACTGCTTTCAACCACATCTGATTAATATGTGGTTCTCTGACAGTATATAGATGGTGTAATATATTTGGTACTTTTCTTGCTAGATCAACGTAATTTAATACATGATGTGGCCCGGTTTGAATCGGTTTGTCAGAGAAACCAACAAGAGGTTAATAAATTTCCTTCAATACAACGCTGGGTGAAGTCAAGTATCAAAAAAGGAAAGGAAGGCTACTACGTAGCTAGGGGTGGTGAGGCTAAATAGTGGAAACTATTGGTATATAGTAGTACTTATATAGTTTCCCCCTAGTCAGTAATTATTACAATATAGTTATAGCCTCAAATGAGCTCGACAGAATTTACTTGATAAATAAATAGTGAGATAAATAGCTGCTCATGTCCCCTGTGAAGGTAGCAAGTGTGTTCATAGATAGGCTAGCTGATATCTCTGGAATAATGAAGCCAATTATGAAGGGTAAACTTCAGCTGCCTATAGAATAAAAATCACTCTATATCTGCAGACCTCTATATGTGGTATAGGTGGGTGATTAATATATATACTGGCCGCCCTGTTGGATCAGTCCATGTGAGAGTTGTAAATGGGCTGGCTATATTAACATAGATACATTTGTCTCAGTAATCACTTATCATCTAGGGCAAATGCGCCCTGTCTGCTGGTTATAGGTGACTAGGTGTAGTCTTGATGGTGCCCTGCAGCCGCTATGGCGTACCCTCTACAATTTAAGGGGGCTGTGGAGGGGCTGCTGTCTCGGAGCGTTTAGTTCCTGCTCCCGAGTGGCGGCATCTGTTGAGTCTCTTTGTGAACTGTAGAACAACTGGAGTGATCTACCAAGCTATCTGCATGTGCGGTAGAAAATATGTGGGGAAAACAAGCAGACAACTAAGACGACGGGTCTTAGAGCATATTGGGTCAAATTGTAATAAATCTGACACCCCACTGGCCAAACATGTAAATAACACACATGATGGAGATTACTCCAAGTTACGCTTCAAAGGCATTTGCCAACTCCCCGAAACCATCAGAAGGGGTGATTGGGACCGAGAGTTGCTCAAAAAAGAAGCAAAGTGGATCTATACCCTGGGAACGTTGTATCCCCAGGGTCTTAATGAAGGTTTTATGTTTGCCCCCTTTATAGTAATGGGAGGCTAGAAACCACTATTCACCGCAAGACCACAGCCACTAACAGCCTCCTACATGCTAAAAGCCATCATCCTCAAAACCTCATCCATGGCATCCCAACTGGCCAGTATTTAAGAGTAAAAAGAAACTGCTCGAATGATGAGGAATTTGAAGTACAAGCACGCTCTATGCGTCAACGCTTTCTCGCTAGAGGTTATAGCAAGAATAGCCTGAACAAAGCATATAACAGAGCTAAAAACACACATAGAGCAACACTATTACATCCCAACCCTAAGCAACGAGAACGCAAAATAATACGCCTGATAGGCACTCACAATAGACAATGGTCTAACATCTTTGAAATTGTGAACAAACACTGGCATGTTCTCCTAGAGGACTCGGACCTGAGAGAAGTGTTACAATCTAGACCCACTATGGTCAGCAGAAGATCGACAAACATTAGAGACCTCTTGGTCCACAGCCATCTCCAACCCAACACCGTTGGCACATGGCTGGACAAGAGATCACCTGGGAACTACAAATGCCAAGGTTGTCGTGCCTGTCAGTACGCTCATGTTTCAAAAACCTTTGACAATTGGGATGGTAGCCGAACATTCACTATGCGCAATTTTGTGAACTGTAGAACAACTGGAGTGATCTACCAAGCTATCTGCATGTGCGGTAGAAAATATGTGGGGAAAACAAGCAGACAACTAAGACGACGGGTCTTAGAGCATATTGGGTCAATTCGTAATAAATCTGACACCCCACTGGCCAAACATGTAAATAACACACATGATGGAGATAACTCCAAGTTACGCTTCAAAGGCATTTGCCAACTCCCCGAAACCATCAGAAGGGGTGATTGGGACCGAGAGTTGCTCAAAAAAGAAGCAAAGTGGATCTATACCATGGGAACGTTGTATCCCCAGGGTCTTAATGAAGGTTTTATGTTTGCCCCCTTTATAGGGTAGGATCAACACACTTCTTGCATCTGTTGTACTTGCACAGTAAATGTAAGTTATATGCATCTGCAAACATAATTCCATCTCACTGTATCCTCAATCCACTGAGCTAACTATCGGTGACTATTCATTTTGCTATACATGCCTGTACTAACCATATCTCAATGATGGTGCTATCTAAGCAACTATGACCCAGTATATTGGAATTACGTACTTTCATCTACATAATACAGCCTCCACACTGCCCAATATAACTAAATATCAATGCAAGTAAATTCTATATACTAACATTGTAGGTGGGTTGCTATCAGTTATTGTCTGCCTTTGGTATATATATATCCACATTGATAAAATAGCACTAGCCACCCAGTTTGAACTCTTATAATATTCTCACGTCTGGTTTAAGAGTAATAACATCATTCACTTATCTGAGCTAACAAGGGCTCTATTATGATCATGGTTTCATACCCAGCCAGCCAAAATTAATAAATAAAAGCTCACACAGCAATAAATATCAACACAAACCACTGTCTTTATTACATTGATATACTTACCCAAGTGCGATCGTTACCATAGCAACGCTTGGCTATTTAAACTGCTGGCAAACGTAGAGGCGGGGCCACCTTGAGAAAGCGTCAGTGTGACGCGAAATGTACGTCGGTGGGCGGTCCTTTGTGACGTCAGCACGCGCATTGGTGCGGCGACATCTGTTCTTAGAGCGCGGAGTAATAGCCGCTGCTTCATCTTCGAGCTCCACCCGGCAGTTGATTACATAGCGGTGTTTATGAATACACCATGCCGGGCGAAGACTCAACAGATGCCGCCACTCGGGAGCAGGAACTAAACGCTCCGAGACAGCAGCCCCCCCACAGCCCCCTTGAATTGTAGAGGGTACGCCATAGCGGCTGCAGGGCACCATCAAGACTACACCTAGTCACCTATAACCAGCAGACAGGGCGCATTTGCCCTAGATGATAAGTGATTACTGAGACAAATGTATCTATGTTAATATAGCCAGCCCATTTACAACTCTCACATGGACTGATCCAACAGGGCGGCCAGTATATATATTAATCACCCACCTATACCACATATAGAGGTCTGCAGATATAGAGTGATTTTTATTCTATAGGCAGCTGAAGTTTACCCTTCATAATTGGCTTCATTATTCCAGAGATATCAGCTAGCCTATCTATGAACACACTTGCTACCTTCACAGGGGACATGAGCAGCTATTTATCTCACTATTTATTTATCAAGTAAATTCTGTCGAGCTCATTTGAGGCTATAACTATATTGTAATAATTACTGACTAGGGGGAAACTATATAAGTACTACTATATACCAATAGTTTCCACTATTTAGCCTCACCACCCCTAGCTACGTAGTAGCCTTCCTTTCCTTTTTTGATACTTGACTTCACCCAGCGTTGTATTGAAGGAAATTTATTAACCTCTTGTTGGTTTCTCTGACAAACCGATTCAAACCGGGCCACATCATGTATTAAATTACGTTGATCTAGCAAGAAAAGTACCAAATATATTACACCATCTATATACTGTCAGAGAACCACATATTAATCAGATATGGTTGAAAGCAGTGTGATTTACACTTTATTTACGTGACACACTCCAGACCCTTTCATCTATAATATACACACCACACTGAGGCACCCTACCCTATACATAATATACTGCAATAATTAAAATCCTCTCTCTTGTTTTGATTTTATTGCATATGGTGCCAGTCACACTATATTCCTTCAAACACTACCTTCATTAGTCTATGACTCAGACTCAGAGACAAACAGTTTAATACGTGTTTTAATTGTGTTGAGTGTTTATGTATTTCACTTATTTTACCCACAGACACTAATAAAGGTTACCTACTTACTTTTTTTAATTACTTGTATCAATTATGTTATGAGTGCTTGTTCCAAAGGGGTACTCTTACTTGTCTAGGCAAGTCTCTCTGTACAATTAATGATCCTCTCACCCCTGGCACCTAACCACAGACAGTAGCTAGAGCTCTCTATCCTTCCCCCCCTATTCCCCATTGTTATAATATTGAGAAACATATCATTTTTATACTTCACTAATTTTTCACTTAAATTTTCACTTAAATATAATGTAATAATGACTGTATAAAATAATGGGTGTACAATATTAATGAACATATATTTTTATTAATATACAATTAAAATTAATTTAGGTCAGACATCCTTCATTTATTTTAATTGTACATTAATAAAAATTAAATATGAATTTATATTGTGTAGGTATGTATGGCTATACATTATTGTACACCCATACTTTATACAGTCATTAGTACATTATACTACTGTATATTAGTTCACACTTGAATCACTAAAAACCATAATATAGTTTATGATGTGTTTCAAACATTTATATGAACCATAATATATATCTTTGTATGACACGTAACTTCTTGTAATGAAAGGGTTAAGTCCTATACTCATTACATTGCTTTTAGGTTGTTCCAAAATATAACTGTAAACCTCTTTCCCCTTAGGATAAAGAGTCTACTGGTGCTGGCATTTCCTGTTGGCTCACGGCCAAACCTCCGCCACGGCGAGCTCGGGGTGATATACATGTAACACACAATCTTGGAACAGCGCCTCCACCTGGGAGGGATCCCAATATAGTGGGAGGAGCCCATCACAGGAACGCCAATACTGATGCACACAAACAGTATATCATAATAATAACCTTTACTTAAGAACATATAAATATAACATTAAGAAGAGTAATAATGCTACTGGTTACAGCTACCCATCAAGCCTCACATGGCCGTCTCCCACCACGTGTAACCCACACCGTGTCCACAGTACCTGACCCTTGGGCACCCAACCACCCTGGTGTCCACAAGAGTCAACCCCCACCCCTATATGTGGTCAGCGCTGCCGCTATGGTGTGTGTACTTGGTTGTTGCACTTAATCATTTAGTTACCTGCGGGCGCACAAACTGGTAGATGTGCAGGATCTGCTGATCCAGCGATTGTGTCTGCCTCTGTGATGGATCCTCCTCTGCATGGGTGGTATCCAGCTGGAGGATCCCACTTACAGATATTCTCTATACACTTTACTGGATGATCTGGTCCCAGACCACAATCTTCAGGGTTGTGCAGCACTGCAGCTGTGTCCCTATCTCAAGCAGCTAATGGGGCAGTGTCCTTGCCTAATGACCTGTCCCTGTAGCAGCCACAATCTCAATATGGGAGTCGGGGCCTAGCTGGGGCCTATTAGGGGGTCTCTGGCCTAGAGCAGGGGCCACAGAGGCCTGCACCTGCAACCTACCCTATCTGTGTCCCAGCTCCGACTGTCCTGTCATTTCCAGCGCGCGAAAAGTATCTCTACCCCCGCAGGAGATCTTCGCAGCCCTATTGGCTGTGTGTGGTCATATGACTTTCTGCCCCTAAGCATTATGGGGCATGTAGTCCCCACGGAGCCTATCCCTATCAGCCGCCGAATGCGCCTAGTGGACTGTGCATGCGCACACTGTAATGGCCGCTGCGACTCTTACTGCTCATGCGCGAACCTCCGCGATGCGGGCGCACCACCAACATGAGGGAGCCGCCAGCGAACCCATCGCCACCCACAACATCCCCCCACAGCAAAGGAGTTGGAGGGGGAAACAGGAGAACTGGGGAGCCAAAGGGGGACCTGGCTACATCACTTAATGATAATCAGGGTCTGGTTGTGAGTAAGGGAAGCTTTTGGAAATTACTAAATATCGAAACCCTATTATTATGTGATAACATGAACGGAGGTCTGAGGATATCCGTTGTTAGGTAAACTGCTCTTACCATATGATTTGCATATCAGTAAGCCTGAAATCCGTTAACGTTTATCGATCCATTATTTTTAAGAAAATTGCCAGGACATCATAGTGTTTAAGTACCTTTTGGGCTATGCATTACGGATATCAATACGTTCAATTGAGAAACAGTAACGGAACGTTAAAGTATTACAGTAGCAACCTTCTGAGGATCTACAGCCAAAGTGGCTCCACAAGAATCAGATACATTCCAAAGAAAGAATTCCTTTAACTAGGTCAACACCAATTCCAGATCATAGCTTCACTATTTCCATGGTGTGGAGGGCCCCAGAGTCACTTATTGATGTGCATACTGCTCTCTAGCAGCACAAAAATGGCAGTAAACTACTACCACGGTTTTTCACTGTTTATGATTCCTTTCCACAGTTTAAACACTTATTTTTCATAATGACATCATTATTTATTTTTCCTGCTATTTTTAATTAGCCTTGACAATGTTAGGGGCATTGAAGTTAAAATTGAAGATAAATCAATTTGGCCCATGGGCCACTTATTTGGCAGCTCTTGGCCCTGTGTAAGTAATACAATACAAGATGCTCTTTGGTGTAGGGATTCTTCTGAACATGAATCCTTCTGTGCTGCCGTGTACTGTACTTTAGAATGTGAATATAAATGAAATGCATGCACTGGGCTGAATAAGTAGTAATGTTTCCAGGGTTTAGATGTGTACAATACATACATATGAAGCATCTTTGGTCATGCTGTGATATAGCACATATTGCTAGAAATCTTGAGAGATTTTGTCATATCTTATCTATACATTTTTTACTAGGATATGCTGTGAACGATCTGTGATATTGTAGGGCAATACCATGAAATACAATAATAATGTAATCAGGGCCACTGACACAGGTCTGATGTTTGAAAATTATAACAAATGTTCATGTCATCGCTGAATCCAAATTCCATTATTTGCATTATTCCACAAGACATGTATATTGTTAAACATCTGCTGTAATAGCCACACGTACAGTATTGCCTATTCTTTTACGTACTGTAGTCCACTTAATTTCAAGGTTTGGGAATTTGCCTATTACACGGCATGATATCCAGAAGTGACTCTGTTAGTTAATACAGTTTGATTCTGTATTTATAATTAAATAGTGCCCAGAAATAACCGACATTGTGCGACAGTTTGTTATCATTTAGTTGTAGTCAAAGCTCAAGGCTTACTGCATCCAAATAACCAACATTTGCATTTTGGCGGCAGAACAGAGGAATGTTGTTTTCAGTCAACACACATTTCTCTTTTTTCCGTGCCTTAAAAAGTAGCTCTGAAAAAAATATTTCTTTTTGAAGCATGAATAATTTTCTAGCAGGTGGTTCTTTGGCCCTTTCAGGGTATAAACCTGTCAGCCAAGTACAGTGATTGTATGGAACTGAAATAGATGTAAGAAATGGACCTCTGGTTAATTTGTTGGCATTTCACCCAAAGCATTAGATTGTGTTTCTGCAATAAGACTACTGCATGTGTAATGAATGCTATGTGACGGGTGATTTGGAATCAATAACAGCCCTTTACATTGATAAAAAATGTTGTCATTTGAAAGCATTTTCAATTCAGCAAGATATAAAGCATGATCAGTTGATGTACTGTACTACTGTATAAGCAGACTGTCAGCAATTGTTTTCTCTATTCATACTGAATATAGTATAGCTGAATATAGTATAACCAAACTTAATTTTGGGGAGTACTTTTTAATAAAAAGAAAATGGTAAATAAACAAAAAAAAAGGGGGGGGGTGTGTGCGAACACGCGCATTTTAAGTGAAACTAATTTGTCTTTTGTCACACAAATTGTATTTGTGATGTTTTTAATTAAAAATCAAAACATAATTTCAGGACAAAACACAACAAGCATTAATTGAAACGCACGTGCATGGCATGCACACCCTGTTTTAGCTATTTGCACTTCTATATTTATACTAACTGTGAATTCCTTGTGTGTGTGTATGTGTGAGTCTCTGTGTGACTGTGTGTGTGACACTGTGTGCGTATGTGTGTGACACTGTGTGTGTGTGACTGTGTCTGTTTCTGGGGTAAGCGGCTCTCACAACCCTAAGCTCGGTCCCTCCCTTCTTCCTACCACAGGCTCGTTGGAGGGTCTCTTTGTTCTCCCTGCCCAGTGTTCCCCGCTCCTCTCCTCCCACTCGGTCCGTCCTCGCTTAAGTGGCACGTATGCGCAGAGGCCTGTGGCCCGCAGTGTGCATGTGCAGAGGCCAGTGGCCCGCAGTGTGCATGTGCAGAGGTCCACGGCATGCATGCGCAGAGGTCCATAGCGCACATGCACAGAGGCCTGGGTCATGCGCAGTAGCTGATAGCCATTAGTGCACATGCAGGCTGGAAGAGGGGGGACAAGAGTACTTGTTGTCATACGCAGTAGGTGATGCCTGTTTCTGCACATGTGTAGGTGGACAAGGGCGGTAATGCGTATGTGTGGTGGGGCCTGCAAGCTCCTCTTCTGCGCATGCGCTGACTACAACCTCTGTGCGGCCTGTTATGCGACGGGTGCGCGCTCATTAGTAGCGTGACATCACTTTTGTCACTTTTTTTGTTACAAGGCAATACATTTTTCCCATGAAAGCCTTGTAGGCGCCAGCACAGAATTTTCACTTCAAAATTTCATTTTAAAGATAATAAGAGGCACAAAAAACAAAACAAATGTATGTTATACACATGCGCAGTTAGCAATTGGTATGTCTGCATTACAAATTGAGGCATAGTAGAGTTTTATGGGATAAAGTAAACATTTATTTTTAGTTCATAAAAAAGCTGAAGGAAAAGGTAAGATCTACAGTATAGAGAGCTAAGCTACTGAAATAATCCTTTAAAGGGGGAGGATTTTAAATAAGACAGAAGGAAGTCTAGGGAGATGCTTTATACAGGCAAAATGCAAACATCCAGGGACTCGAGAGCTAAGAGGTTATAGCTATTGTGAAGTCTGAAGAGATAAACGGGCCAGAAACAGGGTATGTCTGTGTATAACTGGAAATTAGAACTACGATGGACAAAATAAGTGTCCTTCATTTAGAGGAGACGTTTGAAAGTTACGTTAGATTTGACAGAAAATATTTGCTTGGCTACTGTTTGATGAGGAACATGCTAGATAGCACTTTAAAATAATAACCAAACTACTTAAAAGTACTTATCAGGAAACTAAAGATCAAAACATTGAGGCCAATGTACTGTACCAAAGCAATTTTAGAGCAAAATGGGTGAATAGTGAGTCATTTTGTAGTTGCGCTTCTTTGTGCCAAATATACTTTGCTCCAGTTGTACACTATGTGCCACAGCTTGTTTGTTTGTAAGAGATAGGCAGAGGTTACATGACACACCAAGTATGAGATGTATCAATTTCTGTGCATCACCTTTTCATCTGCGTAAGAAAAGAAAACTCAACCAGGTTT
Organism: Ascaphus truei; assembly: GCF_040206685.1. Lineage (NCBI taxonomy): Eukaryota > Metazoa > Chordata > Amphibia > Anura > Ascaphidae > Ascaphus > Ascaphus truei. Next base: position 90,706,635 of record NC_134490.1, read on the forward strand.
GAGGTCAAATTCTTTCTTAAAGATGTGAACTTTATGTAAGGAACTGGAACTACTTTGGTGCAGTGTGTCAACGGTTTTCTGTGCATAGGCCTTAGTGTGTCCTGATCAGCTTCACTATGTGTATCAAACAATGCCTTCACATGCCTATTAGTAGTTGTGATGTCAAGAAAGTTTATTGCACAGGATTTTGCAAATCTTTGTTTCTCTGGCCAGATTATGGTGGCTGGAGGGCATTCATTCTAATATAATGGTGAAATGACACCTTCTATTCCTTGTATTATAATGGGTTAAGGAGAAACTGAGAAGACGAAATGTACGCGTTTCGTCGCTAGGGTAGTTGCAACTTCTTCAGAGGATAGAAAAGGGGGAATATAACTCTAATAACGTAATTTATCATATGAACTACACAAAAAAATACAGTATAAACATAAATAAAGTATTGATTATAAATTTTACTTGAACAAGGAATATACTGTTGTAGCCCCCTGTAAACAGCACAGGAAACAGCACAGGCTATACCTATCTTCCTTCTACTGGGATAAGCTCTGTTAAGATCAGGCGCCAGTAATCATCATGGGTTTTCCCCCTATATAGCCCTATCCTGAGTGGTAGACGCAGGCCTGGACTCTGCTGCAGGCGTGAGCAAGAGGGGAGGTTCTGTGACACCACGAGGGGCGGGGCTAGCTCTATATTTAGCAGCCAACTCCGGAGAGTTAGAGTTAGTCAAGTTTGTGCTAGTTTTGCGGATAGTGATATCGAGAGTCTGGAGTTGCCGTTAGTATGCTGTGAGCCAAGAAGCCTGCGGATCATTCCGAGGAGTATCAGAAGGCTACGGTCTCCCAGGGAGAGAGAGAGGAGCCGAACGATTCAGTGTCTATAGGTAGAGCTGATAGAAGTATAGACTTGGTGGACCAATGCCCTCACCCCGCTGCCCGGGGTGATGGGGAGAATTCAAGACCCACCTCTAGGCTAACCTCGGGGGAGGGCCACGGGGTATTGAAGCCCTAGCCAGACATTGATAAAAAATGTTGTCATTTGAAAGCATTTTCAATTCAGCAAGATATAAAGCATGATCAGTTGATGTACTGTACTACTGTATAAGCAGACTGTCAGCAATTGTTTTCTCTATTCATTCTGAATATAGTATAACCAAACTTAATTTTTGGGAGTACTTTTTAATAAAAAGAAAATGGTAAATAAACAAAAAAAAGGGGTGTGTGTGCGAACACACGCATTTGAACTGAAATTAATTTGTCTTTTGTCACACAAATTGTATTTGTGATGTTTTTAATTAAAAATCAAAACATAATTTCAGTGACAAAACACAAAGAAGCATTAATTGAAACGCACGTGCATGGCATGCACACCCTGTTTTAGCTATTTGCACTTCTATATTTATACTAACTGTGAATTCCTTGTGTGTGTGTATGTGTGAGTCTCTGTGTGACTGTGTGTGTGACACTGTGTGCGTATGTGTGTGACACTGTGTGTGTGACTGTGTCTGTTTCTGGGGTAAGCGGCTCTCACAACCCTAAGCTCGGTCCCTCCCTTCTTCCTACCACAGGCTCGTTGGAGGGTCTCTTTGTTCTCCCTGCCCAGTGTTCCAGCCTCCTCTCCTCCCCCTCGGTCCGTCCTCGCTTACGTGGCTGCCCGGGGTGATGGGGAGAATTCAAGACCCACCTCGAGGCTAACCTCGGGGGTGGGCCGCGGGGTATTGAAGCCCTAGCCAGACCATCCTGCCGGACGAGAGACATGGAGAGAGGGAGAGGAGGAAAGTATCGGGGTGGAAGGCGAGTGGCGTAATAACCAGTCTTGCCTATTGTTGTTGCGGCTGTTGGAAGCCACTATCGTTGGGAGAGTGCTGCTTTGTCAAATAAAGAGACTATTCGTTATTATCAAAGACTTTGTGTGACTTGGAGAGTATTACCCTGGGACCCAAGGGGTTCTTCTATACCGGTCCTGTCCCATATTCCTGGGAGTATAGAAGATGGAGGCACTGCACCACTAAGAGATCATGGAGGCTACCACCCCAGAAGCCCCGTCCTGGCTCCCCCACAACATCGTGGGAAGCTCAGGCCCTCCTGTTCCTCACAGGTACGCACCACACCGCATGTAATCTGCCCTCATGCACCCTAGACACCACCGTAGAGTCTGGGGGAAGAGGGGAAGCAGGGTTACACTGTATAAATTTTTTTATTTTTAATTAATATATTTAATGAAATACAATATACAATTCAGGGGGTACTTGCACATGTACTCCAAAACACATTTTGGAGTACATGTGCAAGTACCCCCTGAATTGTATATGTTCATTTGTATGCATGATCATACCATAGAAACTTTTAATTCTATACTAAGAGCATAGCCCATGTACTGAATGCTGCCAATACAGTGAGTCACCACTGAGGGGAGCTACAGCTTATCCAGAGGAGCTACAGCTTATCCAGAAATTCCCTGTGAATTCACAAGTCACGTGAGATCTCGGTGAGCAAAGAGGCTGGAGCAAGGAAGTGCACAGAGTACTTGGTATAAGGAAGCTATTCACCTACTCACTGGCCCCTGCAGCACATGGTGAAGCCCTCAGACGGACACCTGATACGCTATTGGGACCCTGCAGACACTGTTGGCGATTGAGCTGAGATTCATACATGCTTTTGTTCCTGTGATGTTTGTGAGTGTGCAATCTATATTTTAATCAGTCCATATATATTTTTGATACCTACTACACTATGAGTGCACTTGTTGTTTTTTTGTTTTCTCCATATACAATATACACATATATATATATATATATATATATATATATATATATATATATATATATATATATATATATATATATATATATGTGCAAATATAGCTGTATGCTCATCTGCATGTCTTAGGCAGGTCTGCAACCCCGCCTTTCCCCATTATCACCCAGCATACAGCACTTCCACTGCAGCAAGGGATTCTGGGAAATGACATGCAAATGAGCACACATATATATATATATATATATATAGACTTGTGGACAGTGACAGATAACATTAACTAGATTAAAAACATACAAATGTAGTTGAAACTTAATGCAATACAGAATCCTAAACAGTGATGTGTATGTGATTATGTATGTGTTAGTATATACTCTAACAAATATTATGTGATAAATATATGAATTATAATAAAAATAGTATCATAATTAAAAATGTTAAAATGTAAAAAAAAATGTTTTATGTATTCCTTGTTCAAGTTAAATTTATGTCAATACTTTATTCATGTTTATACTGTGTATTTTTTTTGTATATTTCATATGATAAATTACGTTATTAGAGTTATATTTCCCCTGTCTTATTCCATCTTTATGTGCCAAGCTGTTTTATGTTCTATGTACAGTATTTGTAATTTACTGTAAAGCCGATTCACCTGTAGTCACTCCTATTCATTAATATGGGTGGAGATAGGATTACTAATTAATGAATTTACTTGGACTATATAAGTCATGAGGACTTCCCCATTTTCTAACATCTGATGAAGTCACCACTACCCTAGTGACGAAATGCGTAAGGGTTAAAACGCTCTTTTGGCTGAGCCTGGAACCTGCCTTTACCTTCTACTAGAGAAGGGGGCTGCGGAATTGGAAGTGCAGATTCTCCATACTGGCAGAAGATCAGTGAGCGCTTCTAACTGCAAGATTTGAGCTCCGTACTGGCAGAAGAATCACAGGATACCAGAGCTTTTTGTCCAAGGTGCTTATTCTACCTTTGTTGTGAGTGACCTGGTTTTAGCATTGGGGTAATACAACTTTTTACTATTTACACTATGGAGCCCGCGCTGTCCCTTTTTGTTTTTAGAAGTATCGAGGAAGGTGGTTGATCCTGCGGATAGCTTTCTGAGAGTTCCAGTGTTTTTTATTTATTTTATTTTTTAATGTTTATTATTTTTTACTTTCCCTCCCATCCGCTTCTCCTTTTGTTTCATCTCCCTTTTCCCTTGTCTTATATGGTATTTGTTTGTATGTCTTTTTGTGGTCTGTTATATTGGCACAATTCACTTTAGTGCTTACTCCCTCACATTTATTGTCCTTCTAATACTTGTGTGGTGCTGTATTTTTATGTTTTGTTTTTTGATATATACATACACACAACAGTCCAACAAGAAAATCTCTCATCTGTTTCTGTTGTTATAGCTGTAGGGGAATGCCTCCCTGCTCTCCTGGCTAAGCACCCTTGTGTGCTATGGAAATGTCTGTGTCTAGGTATAGATGTCTTGTCCCCTCGTATCTTGCTGTCAACACACAGTCCAGTGTGCTTCAAGACTCTCTCCTCATTGCAGCACCTTGTGTGCTGAGGAATATCTCTCTGCAGTCCTCTTTCTCCTTATGTCAGCCCAAATGTGAGCTAAGGAATCTCTCTCCTGTGTCTCACATGAGGCTTTATACAGAACTCTCACTAGTCCAGCTGGAGTTCATTGAGTGGCTGCAATTAACTATCTCTCTGCTGGATTCTCAGAGCCTGCTTTATTTAAACAGGGATAAGTCCCTGTTACAGAACCTGTGTTTTCCAGTGCAAGGAATAGCACTGCCTGTTTAATAAGTGTCTGCCTAAACCTTTGTGCTTCCAGAGGTGCCTCTCCCGCAAGTAATATACAGGCATACCCCGCATTAACGTACACAATGGGACCGGAGCATGTATGTAAAGCGAAAATGTACTTAAAGTGAAGCAGTACCTTTTTTCCACTTATCGATGCATGTACTGTACTGCAATCGTCATATACGTGCATAACTGATGTAAATAACGCATTTGTAACAGGCTCTATAGTCTCCCCGCTTGCGCACAGCTTCGGTACAAGTAGGGAGCTGATTTTGCTGTTCAGGACGTGCCGACAGGCGCATGCGTGAGCTGGCGTTTGCCTATTGGGCGATGTATCCTTACTCGCGAGTGTACTTAAAGTGAGTGTCCTTAAACCGGGGTATGCCTGTATTGGTGTTCAAACTATGAAAATTATTTTTAGTCAGGGAAAAGCTTATTTTGTTCGCCAATATCTTTGCTGTTTTTTTTTTAAGTTGAACTGTACCAAAATATTATTCTCAATCATTTGCTGTTCAAATCTGCTGTTCATTACACTGAACATATAATACTTTTACAACAACTTCATACCTGATAACAAAAAAACTAAGATATCTATAAATGTAAGATCTTAACAATTTAAGGCTTGTTTTACAAAGCTTCAAATACAGATAACATAATACAGATAACATAACTTATAAGCCATTTAGAAACACTAAGTTAAAGTAAGTGTAACCCCCTCGGTAGGGGTTACTATATGGGTTACAGGAGTTATATGCTAAACCCCTGCCCCTTTAAATAAGGTGTTTACCAATGAACAGGCAGATGGGTAGCTCCACACCTTTTTTACCCAGAGACTGGGGGTGAAGGGGAGATGATAAATATGAGAGGAGAAGAACTCCACCCTCAGACCTCTGTAGGGGGGACAGTGGAAAGGTCTCACCTTTATATAGCATTGTAAATAAATAGCATAGGGTAGGCAGCCCTTTCTTTGTTTTGTAGATAGGGAAGTATCCTTTGAAGTTAGGTTCCCTAGAGTATACAACAAAAATTCCCAAAGCTACTTCCAATGTGACAAAAAAAAACAGTGCAATACCTATATATCTCTTGTAAAAAGGGTAATTTAGTTTAACCTTTTGGCCAATGCATCTTAAGCCTGCTGCCACTTACAAGGCATGGCCGTAGCAGGATCTAACACCTGGGTTAAAATTCTTATTTACCTGTATAATTACAGGAAGAATGATCCCATTGGATCTGTCGTAACCTGGCAAAATGAAACTGACCTGCCAACTTGTAAAGTAGGATGGGGCAAGATTAAACCCTTGGGGGGAGGGGCCACTACTCTCCCATAAGCAACTGAGACCAGCTGCACACAGTTAACAAAATACACAGATTCCCAACAAGCTCTGAGAAACCCCAACCATTACCACATTATATATACAAGTGTCAAAAGGAGTGCTAGTGGGCGTGGCTAAATGTATACAACAAAAAACAAAAATGCCCGAAGCTACTTCCAATGTGACAAAAATACACATTGCAATACCTATATATCTCTTGTAAAAAGGGTCATTTGCTTTAACCCTTTGGCCAAAGCGTCTTAAGCCTGCTACCACTTACAAGGCATGACCGTAGAGTATGGAAGAAGATAAGTACACGCTCCCAAATGAGAATCCTGTATCTCCTAGGGGTTGCCCAAAAAAAAGAAGAAAGGCATCCTGACAGAAATGGTTATACAGTTCCTAAACGAGGGCTATCATAAATGTATTGCTCATGTAAGGAATGTGCCTCTTCAGGGATGCAGTCAGTGACGTATTTCCCATTAGGCCTAGCAAAATGTAGGAGTGGCATACATCTGCGCTGCTGCTTGTGTACATGCACGCTCGGCGCTTGCCTCAGAAAAGCAGTTATTGATGCTAATCAGTCTAGAAAGGGTTACAGAACTATTTATAATGATTTGGGTTTTCACCAATCAGCCAGACAAATTGAGAAAGTTCAAGACCAGTCACTCTTACCCAGGAGCGGTCGTGCTACCAAAATCTCTTGAAGAACAAACCAGTAAATCTTCCAAGAGTCACAAAAAACCCAGAGTAACATCCGAGGATCTGCAGGCCACTCTTACCTTGGCTAATTTGAATTGGCTAATTTGACAACTATCAGAAAAAGACTGAACAGGAATAGTGTTCATTAAGGATAGCCAGGAAGAAACCACTGCTCTCTAAAAAGAACATTGCTGCTCATCTGAAGTTTGCCAAAGTGCATATAGATGATCCACAAGACTTCTGAAACCATGGTCTCTGGACAGACGAGTCAAATATAGACATTTTTGGCCACAATAAGAAACGTTATGTTTGGTGAAAATCAAACACTGCATTTGAACAGAAGAACTTCATCCCAACCATCAAGCATAGTAGTGGGAGTTTAATGGTTTAAGGTTGCTTTGCTGTGATGATACGCCATCCTGGTCGCAGACAGTCTCCTCACCTCAACAAACCTTCCGTGACGGACACTAAGGATGTGCAGTACCTTGGCCCCAAAACGCGCGCACGGAGCTTGCGCGGCCTGATACCCGTCCGCGGATTCTGTCTCTGCCCCCCGCTCTGATGCACGATGGGTGCGTTCATCCAGCCTCCCAGTTGACGCACATCCCAAGCTCAGACCCCACTCTGGTGATGGACAGGACCGGCATGGGAATGACGCGCGCTTTGGGCTCCGCCCCCTGACCTCTGTGACACGCGCTATTGGAGGCCCTGACTTAATGTACCTTGATGCTGCTTTCATTCCTTGCTGAACATAATCTAGTGTGATGCCGTGCCTTGCAGCATTCCAGTTCCTGTGACCTTGCCTTGCTTGTCTCTTGGATTCCGCACCTCTCCTCTCCTGATCTGGCTACAAACGACCATTCTCCTGTCTCCAGTCCTGACCTTGGCTAAGTACTCCTACGATCCGATACTCTCCTATCTTGAACCTGGCTACGTATCCCGACTATCCGCTACTCTCCAATCCCGAACTTGGCTACGCACTCCGATGATCTGCAACTCTCCACTCCAGACCTGGCAAGTACTTATACTACTCTCAAATCTATAACCCTGAACTAGCTTGAATGGCTACTCTACATCTTAGGTGCGCCCGCGTGGCTGAAGGTTGGCGTTAACCAATTCCCTACCTCAGCACCGCGGTCGTGCTTCATTTGTGGTGAGCTACGCATTACATTTGCTGCCTCATGACCTGGACAGCTTAGAATCATTGACACAACCATGAATTCTGCATTGTATCAGAAGATTCTAGAGGAGATTGTCAGGCCTGCATGCATGCAAAAGAGGATTGGTTGACCAGGATTGGTTCCCAGGAAAATAAAAACCTTTTATTAAACTACATTGTTAAAAAAACAAAAAACATACCAAGACATAACGGGGGAACTCTCTTCCAACGCTTTTCATGCTATACAACGCTTTCTCAAGGAGTACTTGAGAAAGTTAACTACTTAACTAATGTGTGGTGGATACCTATCCAAGCTTCAAATTGCAAGGCCAGTATAACCAGCCTCACACTGATGAGACCCAAAAAGGTCGAAACAGCTGTCTGTGGGTAGGTTTACTGGTTAACCCAGGCTGTGCTTTAAAGCTGTGCAATGCAGCAAGCAAAAGATTATAGGGATCCATGTCAAAATGGATTTGAAGCAAAAGGTGTCACTGTGTGCTCATTGGCATGTCATTTCCAAGAATCCCTTGCGGCAGTGGAAGCACTGTATGCTGGGCGATAATGGTGAAAGGCAGGGTTGCAGACCTGTTACCCACCATAACTTAACTAATCTGTGGTGTGTGTGTGTGTATATATATATATATATATATATATATATATATATATATTATTTTTATATATATATACTATTTTTTTATACATATATATATATATATATATATGAGAAAAAAAGAAAAGAAAAGAAAAAGCGCCCGATCCTTGTGTAAAATCAGATAATAAAGGGTTTTAATTTGCCGTGAACAGACGATTGCCAACTCACACTTTGTCAAATAAAATCAAGCAATTTATGGGACAAGCCCATGCACCACGCCGACGCCCAGATATCAAAGCTGTCCTCCGTCTGCACACAGATACTGCCGTTGTAAATCAGCTCTGCTGTGGGATGTGCTGCCGTTATGACCTTTTTCTTTCACCTCAGTTGAAATAGTAGGTACTTCTGGCTGCATTCAATCTTCCACCGATCGTGTTGCAGGATGCTCCTGGACTGACGTCTCTGCTCTGGAGCCTGGGCTGTTCAGCCACCGTAGTAGAACAATCGTCTGTTCATGGCAAATTAAAACCCTTTATTATCTGATTTTACACAAGGATCGGGCGCTTTTTCTTTTCTTTTTTTCTCTTAGGTATCGTTGGGAGGTTGGTGAGCCCAAGATTTAAGCTGCCCAGGGCTACAATTTCATTTTTTAAGGATTTGTATGGACATTCTATATTCTTATTGTCAACATTGAATAAGAGACTTACACAATTTTTATAGTTATATTTTTCTTTTACATTGTTTTTGTTGCCAACCTACATTTTTTATATATTTTTTCAATTTTTCAATTTTTTATATATTTTTATTTTTTGTAACTTGCAATATACTTAGTATCCTGCCACTATACTATATATTGTTAGACATCTGTGCTGGGTACATCGTTCTACAGTGTGGGATCTGTTTTGCAATGATACAGGTGTGTGGTAATAGGGGCGCTGTTTATTATTTTCTGTTATATATATATATAAATATATATATATATATAGATATAGATATATATATATACATATATATATATCTATATCTATATATATATATATATATATTATCTTGGGTCTCTCACACACAACCTCTGACTGTTTGCCCAATTTGTATTGTACTACCTGTTGTAGGTACTGTGTAATAGACTACTTACTGTAAGAGTTCTATTAGAAGTTTAAGGTACGGGAGACTTCTTAGTGAAGATAATTAGTTCATTATACATGGTACTAGTATACATCCAAAATCCAAGTGGTTGATTAGAAAAACCCATATTATTAAATAGGTTCTACAACTCAGCTTCCTTGGTGCATTTACTAGATGTTTGCAGAATATCTAGCAGATTGTTCAGGTTTCGCATTGAGAAAACTGATTACATAGTTAGGAATACATTTTGCTCACTGCAAATACAAACAGCACTTAAAAATACATTAGTATGACGCATGATAGAAACCAGATTTAACAGTGAAGGCATCTACATCTGTAAAGATGACAACTTCAAAGCTAACCATTTATGATAATCGAGGTAAAAAGCCCTATGTGACCTTAGGGCATCTGATGATAAATGATAATATAAGAATGGCATTTCAAAAGTATTCAAGATAAGTTTAATATCATACTTTGTGATCTTCAATGCTAAAGACCCCACTTACCCATACATAAAGAAAAACATTATAATGTATTGCCATGTCAAAAGAATATAAATAATTATACTATGTGGAAAGGGACTAATGGACGGTTGATGAAAATACAGGGCTTCAAAAAGATCAAAGAATGAATTGGAAAAAAGTGATTATTTTAACAATAATAGGTGAAGTTTTGTAACACAATGTATGAAGATCCGTGATCATGATAGACTTGTAACAACATAATATTACATCCATTTGGGTGTTTCAAAGTTGGAGGAAATATTTAAAGCAGAAATCCACCCAAAATTATATATATATATATAATCATTTTATTATTTCTAATTATTTTATATATATATACTTTACATGAAATAACTCAGTTACTGAGAAATTGTAGGTTTTTATGTTGGTTTATATACAGAGAAAACTACAAATATGGTAACAGGGTCAAGAATAGAAAGTCACAATGTGAACTCCTGATGAAGTTACAACTTTGTATTGGCCTGACCGTGGACATATTTCTTGGCAGCTGGAAAGTCCTAGAGAACGGGAGACAACGGATCAGCTCTGTTCCAGGAAATTAACACTTTTTTTCCCTGTCATTTACAATGTAAATGCATAAAGTATTGCAAACTAATAAACTTAGAGGATATAATAGATCTTTCGCATTTTTAACATATAAATTAAGTAGAAAACTATACTAATAATATTTTAACAAAATCAAAGATGTTTGCAACTACTGTATTCTCTTCTGAAATATATAATCAATGTCAAGTACAGTACTGTATGTGGTAGTATTTTCCTGGTGTAGGTTATTTTGAGCACTGAAGATAAGTGAAATGCCTACTGTAGGTTCTTCATTTTGTACTTACTGTAGATATACACATGCAAGTATTTGTAATATGAAAAAAGTTTGGAATGGATAGTTTTAACTTTATGATTACTTTATACTCATGTCATTGGGTGAACTACTTTTCAACACAAGCCATTATTTCAGACTACAGAAGTTACAGAGTGTACTACAGAACAGGAAAGGAAGCAGTATTACTTTGAATCTTACAACAAAACATGCACTCAAAATAGTCACATTTTTATTTACAATACTTTCTCACAACCAATTTATTGTAATACAGGTGTGGGAAAGTGACATTTTCCTGCAAATGCATTGGTTTCACACAATGCTTTTACAGCAATGGACATATGGGAGATTCTCCTTGATGTACATTCCTTTTCACTGGTGTTATTTGTAAAACCAATAATTCGTTGTGAGGAAGGTACTGTACTGTATAACTGGCTGGAGCTTTTAAAAACACTCCCCTGTTAAAATGACAGAATAATAAGCCCTAAAAAATAAGTGCACCCTTCAAAAAACTCTCGCAAAAGCTCTATACAATTACCTTTGAAATATATGTTTGGAAATGATGGACAAGAGCAAATATAAAACAAATATAAAATAATAAGTAGAAACTTTGCAAATAGTTTCTTTTGTGAGAAATTCACAAACTGTATCAAGATACATGAACCAAAGTGAAAACATTGAAATTTTTTTTATTTTTTTTTTAATAATCTCTATTTTTTTTTTATCTTATGACTATTATAAATGTTATGGCACTTAAAAAAAAGACAGACTGTTCCCACCATTTAACTACAATTTAAAGAGCTAATTAAACAAATCGGACTAGAATGATTAACAACAACAAAATACATTACTGGAGAAATGGACATCTATTATAGCAAACTAGAGAGTGTACCATATCAGAAAACACTATTCAATAATTAACCTTCCTGCGCCAGATCAGCCGCTACAATCCATTCAGTTGAATGGGCTGTAACTTGTCTCTGGCGCTCGAATGTCTCTTATGGAATACCACTGCTAATTATAGACTCTATGTGGACTATTTTAGTAGCTCCTCCGAAGCGGTCATTGCCAAACCGCATGTTTTGGAAAGTTCAGAAGTAACGAAATGAAATGTTAAAAAAAAAAATCTTCTCTATTGCATATCAGATTTTCTAAACTGTGTCTATAAAAAGTGACAAAACGCGCGGTTTAATCGCCAAAATGCTCAGACTGTACTTGCTTTTGAAGCGGAATGACCTGAGAAGGTCCTAACTCCATCCCCAGTCTGATTAATGAGTTTTGTTCCTCAGGCAAAACCATATTTCAGGCACTATTTGAAACTCGTAATACAAATCTCGCCACTCTTGAGGTGGCGTGAAAAAAATGCACGTTTTTAGAAGTGGTTTGTATAACAGTGTTATGAGAGTTGCAGTTGGAGTTGGAGGCTTTTTGGATAAAACGATCGGATTGGCAGAGCCGGAGTGAAACCGATTTCTTAAAATAAGCCTTTTCCACTCAGTTTGGACATGTAATCTCTTATTTTCAATTGCTACTGCACCGACACACTTTATTCGAGCAAATACCCGGTATGTACCTGGCAGATACCTGGAATGCGCCACTCCTAACCTCTGACAAGCCCCGTTGCATTTGCCTTCCCAGCCTGGGTTCATGCCTGGCTGATGGGCGGCTGATCTGTTAAATGATAATGATTAGGATTTAATAGGCTGCAATGCTTCGCGTGTCTACCAGATGGCATAAATTCATGAATTGTAATGCAGTTTATATATATATACTGTGCAGTATTGCAGCCAGCGGGAATAAAATGCTTCAATCCCTGCTTGGAAAATAACTCAATGTACTCGGGCAGAAAACAGTCACAAACCTCAATACACCCGGGTATACCCGAATTCGTGGGACTAGCCAAGCTCGAATAAAGTGTGTCGCCAGTGTATCTACAATAAGTAAACCTTTTTTTTTTTTTTTTTAGAAAAAAAAAGCCCTGAATACGTACATCTAATACTAAAGTTGTTACTCTGATAAAGCACTTTGCTATACCAGTGCTAGTCAAACTTGCTTTGCAAACATCTTCAAATGAAAATGTTGAATTACATTAATGTTAATTGACATTCTATTTGTCACGAATAATTTTATTATATCTTTTAGTTTCAATCAATGAATGTCTTAAAAATGAGCCATGCATTCTCTCATTGAATTACTCAGTCCCATAAGAAAGACACTTCATGTGATTACAAATTAATATTTTCACGAACTGCACACTTGTGAATACATGACTTGTGTATGTGACAAAGGTTAATACAAAATACCTAACAGACTCAGTTTTCACTCCCGCAGGGTTCCTCAAATGAGTAATACCCCCCTCAATACATCACACAATATATCTTATATCACTGCTGCCACCACCAAAAATGTTTCAAGATTTACTTGCAGAGTCTTTGGACTAAGAAAAATATGTAATTATCACACAAAAATCTTTTGTTGCAAAATGTTTATGAAAATGTAATAACTCTCTTGCAAAGTTTAATCAAAGCCAAAAAAGACAATACGTAAGGCTGTGGCCCAGTATTTACTGTTACACACATGCCTAACGACCTGGTGGTGCATGCACAGATTACAGCCATGATCTGCGGTCTGCAGGGAAGTTATGGGTTGCGTGGAGGGTGCGGCCATGACAAGGGGTGCGACCATGGCAGGGAATATCTTCCCTTAAATTTCCTGCCCGCCGAGCACGTGACCGCATTGTGGCACGGGAAGACATCATTCTTGTCTTCCATGAGAGCGTACGTGTCACAGCGCTTTGCGCACCCACACAAACGGCCACTGGGGCCTGCCCCATAGAGGGCTGTGCAGTGGTGTGTGGCTCGCACGTCGTAGCGGCCACTGGGTACCTGGCCTAAGTTACCCTCCCAGCCCTGCTCCTAAGGAGTTTTCATTAGTTGACTAGGTACATACTGTAGCTATGCTCAATCTCTCTGACTTTGTCAGGGTTCTGAATCTGTGCAGGCTGGACATAGATATATTGATGGAATAGTAATGGATGCAAGAACTTTTTTAGTACAAACAGAAGCTTTATTAATTAATAACCATTGATAATGCTTTTCATTCTTAGACACACTTCACTCTATTTAGATTCACTGATACATTTACAGTGTTTGTAGTATATGCTTCTACACTACTGTAGGTATCCTCATCCTAATATGCTATGGAGGTATGTGACAGAGTGAAGTCAACTCCTATCAGTTACGCCTGGGAGACATATGTCTGAGTGCTTCATCCAGCACTCATAAGGGTTATCTCAGGTGGAAGTTAGGAAATCAGAACTCTTTAGCTGACACCTGAGAGCCAGCAAGGTAGATAAAGGATCATGTGACTGGCAGTAGCTGCCAGAGAGAGAGAGAGAGAGAAGCACACTGCTGCGTGAGCCCTTAGCCAGATGGATTTCACCAATGACTACTTCAACTAAAGTAAGGATTATTCATTTGTTTACTGACTGCTTAAAGTACCCTTATGGTTTGGTTCTGGTTTAGCCAGCCAGCCTGCTAGATAGGTCTGCTGTGTTATTAGTCAGTTTTTCTCCCAAAGTGGAGCAGGATTTATTTTGTTAAAGGGACAGTGTACCCGCATGTTATGTTACTGTGGAGAAATAAAGCCACTGAACGTTTTTATTTATCCTGAAACTATACGTGTGGACTGTTCCCTGACCTCGGCTACAGGCCGTCCTGACACAGGTGGTGTCAGAAGTGGGATGTCGGACGGCCCCTGTATCTGAAGGGCCACACAAAAAAAAAATGGAGAAATTTTTTTCTCGGTTCCTTGAGCAACAGCTCCAGCTAGCAGAGAAGCAAGCAGAGCGACAAGCCCAGCAAGATGAGCGACAAGCCCATCAAGCTGAGCGACAAGCCCAGCAAGATGAGCAACAGGCCCGGCGAGAGGAAAAACTACTCCAACTGCTGGTCGAAGGCCCAACCCCAGGCAGACCAGGTATTCCAAATAACCCACCAGTGATGCTGCCTAAAATGAAGCCAAACGAAGACCCAGAGGCATTTCTCCTCACTTTTGAAAGGGTAGCCACGGCTCACGGCTGGACAGTTGATCGCTGGGTAACGACTCTGGCTCCACTCCTCATAGGGGAAGCTCAGGCAGCCTACCAGGCTCTTCCAGCGGACGAGGCCATGGACTATCAGAAACTAAAGGCTGCTAATCTGGATCGCCTAGGCCTCAAGCCAGAGACCTACCGACAGCAGTTCCGGACAGTCAAATATATAAACCGAGACAGACCCCGGGTCGTAGCCCACCGCTTAGTAGACTTATGTGCCAGGTGGATACAACCGGAAAAACATGGCAAGGCAGAGATCCTTGAACAGTTTGTGCTCGAGCAGTTCATACAGATACTGCCCCCCTCCTCCCGCTCCTGGGTAAAAAGACACGCTGCATTTTCCCTGGATTCAGCGGTCCGCTTGGTGGAAAACTTCCTGGGCGACGACACCCAACAGGATAGCTGGGAACGGCCGGTGCAAACACCAGTTGCTTCCGGTGATACTAGAGGCAGGAGAGCAGACAATCGAGAGGTCTACAACCCGCCAGCTCGGGAGATCCAGTCAACCCGATCGGAAGACCCTTTCCCATCTCGGAGGGTTCCTGGTACAAACTCCCGCAGAGACGCCCATCCTGGGTCCGAGGCCACTGGATCACTCAAGGGAGGCCGCCACCCACAGTATTCCCCGAGAACCTGGACTCCTGTCACCCACCCGGTGGAGAGGATAACCCCACCAACCAGAAACGAGGACCCCATCCAACAGCGGAGAGGTCCAAACACCGAGCCCCGTCGAGAGCTTCCGCGGATGACCGAGTTTGCGGACTCAGGAGATGAGGAAATGAACTGTTCATATAGCAGAACCACTGTCACAGCTTGTCTCCGAGGGGACCACAATCTGTGGTTAGTCCCAGCATCTCTGGAGGGGACAAAAGTAAACGCCATGCTGGACTCGGGCTCTGGAAAAACCCTGATCCTAGAGGGCCTAATTCAAAGCAATAGACTATCTTATGACTCTCCTTGGAATATCGAGTGTATCCATGGGGATACAAAGAGATACCCGACGGCGAACGTTACACTGAGTATCCAGGATCAAGAGGCTAGCCTACTAGTGGGAGTTGCTCCCTGGCTACCTGCTCCTGTTCTACTTGGCCGAGACTGGCCCTACCTCGAAACATTGTTGGCCCCTACTCCTACGGAGCCTACTTCTCTGGTACCGGAGAAGCCCGGAGACTTGTTCCCTTTTTCCCCAGAGATTTTCCCCCGTAGACACCATGTCCCAAAGACACGTAAACAGAGACGTGCGGAAAAAGAGGACTGGTTAAGAAAGGCTGGGACTTTTGGTAACATTAGTCAGCCCAAAGGACTGCAGGTCATGGCCGGGGATGACCAGGGTGGGGAACAGATAGATACGGGAGTGTTGCCAGACCTGGATCTTCCTGACTTCCGTCAGAGGCAGAGGGAGGACCCAGCTCTGGCTAGACAATATGAGAAGGTGGTACAGGTCAACAACAAGATAATGGACGAACAAGGTGTAAGAGTGTTTCCACATTTTGAACTGTTGAATGACATACTATATCGTGTGAATAAGGTTACACAAACAGGGGAGGTCATTCGACAGATGCTAGTCCCTAAAGGGTTGATAAAAACAGTGTTTACTCTAGCCCATACTCTCCCATGGGGTGGTCATTTGGGCAGAGATAAGACCACGGACCGCATCTCGTCCCGGTTTTACTGGCCAGGCATATATGGTGACATCATGAAACTATGTGAGACATGTCCTGAATGCCAGTTAACTAGCCAAAAAGAACAGAAGCCAGCTCCCTTGGTTCCTCTGCCCTTGGTAGCCGTCCCATTCGAGAGAATTGGGGTAGATCTGGTCAGACCTTTAGAACCCTCTGCGAAGGGACATAAATTTATACTCGTTGTTGTTGATTTTGCCACAGGTATCCTGAGGCCTTCCCTCTGAGATCAGCCACTGCTAAACAGGTTGCTCACAGGCTGTTAGAACTGTTTTCTAGGATAGGACTTCCACAAGTAATGTTAACTGACCAGGGAACAAATTTCATGGCAAAGTTAATGCAGGATGTCCTGAAGTTATTGGAGGTAAAATCCGTCCGGACCTCGGTCTACCATCCTCAGACTGATGGATTGGTAGAGAGGTTTAACCGTACTTTAAAAACTATGCTTAGGAAGTTTGTGGACACTGAAAAGTGAGCTTGGGATGAACTTCTCCCTTTCCTGTTGTTTGCGGTACGAGAAGTTCCCCAATCATCCACAGGCTTCTCCCCGTTTGAGCTCCTATATGGATGCCAACCTCGGAGTATTCTCGACCTACTGAAGGAATCCTGGGAGGAGGAGCCCTCCCCCTCCAAGAATACCCTTGAGTATGTCATAGACCTAAGATACCGCCTAGACATGATAGGTCGGTTTGCGAAGGAAAACCTCAAATCTGCTCAAGAATGCCAAGAGAGGCAGTACAACCAAAATGCTCGCTTGAGGGTCTTCCAACCTTGGGACCAAGTGATGCTACTACTACCGACATCAGAGAGTAAACTCGTTGCGAAGTGGTAGGGTCCTTTCCAAGTTCTCCGCCGCACCGGGGAGGTGAACTATGAGATCTCTCAACCAGGGTCCAGGAAGGGTAAACAAATATACCACGTGAACCTCCTGAAACCCTGGAAAACAATGAGATCGCTGTTCATTCACCCTCGGGAAGGAGAGACGGATTTGGGTCCAAAGCTTCCAAAGGGTAGTACGTACACTGACCATCAGGTTCCCATGGGAGAGCAGTTAACAACAGAACAAAGGTCAGACCTACTTGATGTATGTGACCAGTTTCCAGATGTTTTTTCTGAGCTGCCAGGGCAGACTGATTTAGTGTCCCATAGGATTGAGACAGAACCTGGCGTAAAAGAACGGTCCCGTCCCTATAGATTGCCAGAGGGCCGAAAAGATCTGGTAGAGAGGGAGATAATAGACATGTTGGAATAGGGCGTGATCGAGGAGTCCCACAGCGAATGGTGTACCCCTATCGTGTTGGTCCCTAAACCAGATGGGAAGGTGAGGTTTTGCGTGGATCTGCGAAAGGTAAATGCTGTATACAGATTTGATGCATATCCAATGCCTAGGGTGGATGAATTGCTTGATTCGCTTGGTAAAGCAGAGTATATCTCCACCCTAGATCTTTTTTTTCCTTTTTTTTTTACTCCCCCATTTTAAACTTTTCTTTCTTATTTCTTGTCATTTATATTGCATTTATGTGATTATTATTACTTATGATCATGTTTTTATCTTTGTTAAATGTACATTTGTTATTCTTGGATACCCGTGGGTGTTACTGTGTGTACTCAAATCCAACCATTAGAGTATCTATTGTCCTGCCATTTCCCCCTTTTTGAGATGTTACCTCCCATTTCAAAAACAACAATAATATTGTCTATTAATAGATCTATCATTTGACCAATATAGCAGCCATAATTATAGCTCTGCTCAAGTGTTGTGGATTTCGATGAATTACTCATTCTAGTCCTCTGATTGGCTTGTAATTTGAGAACGAACAGCCAATGATAGCAGTTGGTGGGATACAAAAGGACCCCACACGGGTGCCCCAGATATCGCCTTATGAAGTATATTTACTATACAAAACGCGTCGCGAGTGAACTGTGCATCTAGCTTCCCTATTCCATCTTTGGGGGCCAGTTTACACCGTTGTGTACCCTTCCTGTCACGATTGTCCATTGTAACCGGTATCCACAGACGCCTACAGGGGGCTTTCCGTCCACACATGTGCATTAGCTTTGGATACCACGCCACTACCTGCATACATGCGGAGGCGATTCCTGTAGCAAGTGCCATAGAGTGAGTCCCAGCGCGTGGGATCTCCACATAAACGGAACTGAAATTGCCCCCCTGTCTGACTGATGATGATGCCGATCTGTTGAACATTTCGCTGACCTGGATACTCATTTATTCTTACTTACATGTAAGTTATTTTATTGCCTTATTGTTTATTACATTTACAATTTTTCCTTACCTTGGTGCGCTCCTGTGCTTCTTGTCTGATCGCAAATGTTACAAAGATGCATCTGAAATGCTCATGAATCACTGTTAGATCCCCGATATCTTTATATTTTGTAAATCTACATAATCATGAAGTATCTTTCTGGCCACTCCCGCTGGCATTCTACAGAACACAAACGTATCCCCTTTCAAGTTATATTAAAAGGTTTTGTGTGTTTATGTCCACGTAGTTCTTTCTTTCTCGATTTCTTCTTTCTTTTCTTCTTCTTTCAGATGTTGACTCGTCATCTTCTTCCTGTTAAATGTGTTGCTCTAAGCCTTATGTAAGGCATGTGACATCACATTAGACAGTCATATGATACATCCACAATCATATTGGTTGATATACCATGTGATCATCCATCAGTTTTGGTTTAGAATGACATCTCGGCCAAAAGTGATCTAATCACATGGTATATCAAGCGACCTACTGTAATTGGTTGATGTATCATGGATTCCTTCCTTTTTGGGTGCAGTGAGGTCACCTTAAATGGAAAGAATAAATGGTAAATTTGGTTGATGTTTATCATTTGACTGGCTAATGTGATGTCACAGGCCTTACATAAGGCCTGGAATGTCTCATTTGACAATGATAACTCAATATCTGGTCGAAGAAAAAAAGAAAAAAAGAAGAAAGAACTACTCACAGGAGAATGCTCTTAAATCAACGGAGGATTCATTGCTTCAGGTCAAGTTTAGGATTCACTAATCTTCATCCAGGATGGCATCTGATAGGAAGAAGGTCATTGGGCCTGGATCTATTTCACCTGATTATCCTTTTTTTTGTCTGTTCCATTGGTAAGGGAACTGTTTTTATGTTTTTTTTTCTTTTTATTTTTATTGGCCATTGGGATGCAATTTTTTTATTGCTTTTATTTTAATGGATGTGCATCTGCATTTTATTGCATTCATCTGTGGGTGCCCCTGCGCATCAGTAGTATGGCCTTTATCCTGGCAGGGGTAAGTAATACTCCTATTTATTTAGGGTGAACATTAATAGCCACATTGGTAATCTAGGCTCCAGTTGATGGCTTAGATAGCCACAGTGACTATCAATGGATTAAATGGCTTAGTTTTTATTAATGTATTATTAATTGTAATTTATATTATATTTAATGTCTTTAGTTATGCTTTTTAATGAATAAAAGTCCTATTAGCAACATTTGGGTAATAGGACTATTTCATATTACAGGTGTGGGGAGTGGGTACTCTTGTTGGAGGTAAGGGGGTGGGTAATGGAGTGGTGATGGAGTAATTGCCCTGGGGTGAGTGGTTAGGCTTCCATTGGGTGTGGCAGGATGGTTTAACCCCTTCGTTAGCTTAAGGTAATAAAGGGGTAAGTAATGTATTTTCATATTGTTAATTGATCTTTTTTATTCATTCTAGGTTACTATTGTTTGCCAATGTTGCTTTCTAGGCCCCCATTAAGAGTGCCTGGGTAGCCCCAGTGACAATCAATGGTTTTATGGTTTTAATGTGTTTTAAATATATATATATATATTTATATTTTAATGTTACACTTCTGAAAGTGTGTGTGCGTGTGTGGGAGTACTAGTTTACCTAAGGGGTTAACTTATGAGTAAAGCAAAATGACTCTTCAGAATGTAAGCCCTGTTCCTTGTATCCAGTAGTGACATCACTAGCTCTATTTATATATATATATATTTATATATATATATATATATATATATTTTTTTAAACATTGTATGTCCCTGTGTCTAGGGGCAAACACATTGGACCATTGGCCCGTCACTCCGCCTCAGGCCAATGAGATGGCTCCCTTGGCCCACCCGCCCCCGCACACCTCTCATTGGCCGGTGTGGTCTAACAGTATATACACACACACATATGTCTCACCCCTCTGGATTGCTCGCCCCCCCACGGCTCCCATTGGCCGGTGCGCTCTAACCCAGGGGTCCCCAACCATTGGCCACACTGCTGCTGCTGCCTGAGGTGAGGAATTGCTACTGCTGGAGGGGGGGGTGTGTTGACCCCCCCCCAGCTCTGTTTATGACCCCCCCAGTTCCGTTTTTGACCCACTCCAGCTCCGTTTTTGACCCCCTCCAGCTCCGTTTTTGACCCCTTCCCCAGCTCCATTTTTGACCCCTTCGCCAGCTCCATTTTTGACCCCTTCCCCAGCTCCGTTTTTGACCCCTCCCCAGCTCCGTTTTTGACCCCTCCCCAGCTCCGTTTTTTTTTTTTCAACTTTCAATTTTTATTGTAAAGTACAATTACAACCAATTTTTCACAGCCCGTTGTTACATTTCCATTTTTGTCAAACCACATATAATGACAACATTTAGACTTAACACAGTACAAACAAGACCAGACTGACGTGACATGGAGACAGGGATAGAGGGTGGGAGGGGGGAGGTGGTGGGGGGGGGGGGGGAGGTGGTATATTTCCAGGTTCTGGAGCGGATGTGGAGATTTGTCGTCTACGGATTTCTCGGCCCTCGCTACGGATTTTAATTTTGACGAGCTTTACATAGATTCTATTACCCTTCTCACCATTATTCTCCTTTTGTCTATGGCTATCGGGATGTCTGCTAGCTGTGCATCACTATGTCGTTTTGTCTAATCTGTCCTTAAAGGAGAACGTACTTGATTTAGTTAATGCAGGATTGAGGAGGCATCCACTCCTGGGGTTTCTTCTTGGGTTAACCATGGATCCCAAACTTTTAGAAAACTTGTGCCAGAGTCATTAACTAAACTCGTTAATTGTTCCATCCGGCAAACATGCCAAATTCTGTTTCTGATCTTAGGGATAATGGGTATCTCCTGCTGTTTCCATAATGCTGCGATCTCACATCTCGTGGCAGTGGCAAAATGCGCGATCAATTTATGCGACGCATTTGAAAGACCCTTGA
This sequence comes from Ascaphus truei, assembly GCF_040206685.1. Taxonomy (NCBI): domain Eukaryota; kingdom Metazoa; phylum Chordata; class Amphibia; order Anura; family Ascaphidae; genus Ascaphus; species Ascaphus truei. The sequence goes on from NC_134490.1 coordinate 90,728,400, forward strand.
TCCGTCTGCCCAGAAGGAACAGCCACGGGTCCAGGGGGATCTCCAAATCGAGAATCCGCTGAATCCAATCTCTGATTTGTTCCCAAATAGGGGCCACTTTAGTGCAAGACCACAGCATATGTCGGAGATCTGCTGCCTCTCCGCACTGTTTAGGGCAGAGAGGAGAGTAGCCTTTTACAAATTTCGCTAAGCGCGTCGGAGTGTAATACCACCTCATTAGGACTTTATATGCGTTCTCCTTTAATGTGGTGCAGATTGAGCTTTTTGCCGCCGCCTGAATAATTCTGTCCCAATCGTCGTCCTCTAAAATTTCTCCTAGGTCAGATTCCCACTGTCTCATGTAACTCAGTCTATTGTCATTGGGCGACTTCTGGCAGATCACTTCCCTGTACATTCTAGACGTGAGTCCCCTAGTGTCCGTATCTCTGGAACACAGCTGCTCAAAATTTGTTCGTGCCGGTCTTATTGGCGTTTTGTTGTAGAAATCCCTGATCTGGAGGTACCTAAAAAATTCGCTGTTTGGGATATTCTTAGAGGATTTAATTTGTTCGAATGTTTGTATGGTCGTTATGCCCTTCAGATCCTTTAGGCGGGAGAATCCCTTCTGAGTCCAAATTAAGAAATTTTTGCTATTCAGGCCCGGAGCAAAGTCTGTGTTGCCCACTATTGGTGTCATTAATGACGATTTGGTTGTCAGGTTACATTTAAACTTCGTGGCCTCCCAAACCTTTAATGAATTGACCATGGTCTGTAGCGGGTTGTTCATCTTGCGTACCCCTTCTCTGGGTAGCCAGATCAAATTTCGGATTTCAATTGGTGCACAACATCTCTTTTCCAACTCGACCCATCTCCGTAGGCTTGGGTCTGTGTGCCATTGGAAAATCTGCCCTAGTTGGGCTGCTTTGTAGTAGGCCTGCAAGCAAGGCACCGCTAACCCTCCACGTAGTGTGGGACGTTTTAAAATCCCCTTAGTAATTCGTGGGTTTTTCCCATTCCATATAAATTTCATAATTTTTGACTGTAGGGAGAGGATGTCTGCCTGTACTAATGGGATAGGGAGACTCTGGAAAAGATATAGCATCTTTGGGAGGAGATTCATTTTCACGCTATGTATCCTCCCAATCCAAGAGATATTCCCCCTCATCCAGGTTCGGAGATCCTCCCCCAGTGTCTTTATGATCTTGGGGAAATTTGCTTTATACAAAGTTTTATATTCCCTTGTGAGATACACCCCTAAATATTTGATCGCAGAGGGTTGCCATTTAAACTGAAAATTGAGGTCAATCAGTTTTTCAACTTCTTTTGGTAAATTAATATTGAGGGCTTCTGATTTAGACTGATCTTAAATCCCGAAATTTGGTTAAATTTGCCCAGTATGTTGAATATATTTGGGAGAGATGTGAGAGGTTTGGTTATTGTGAGAATGACATCGTCCGCATATAGAGTGGCTTTGTGCATTTGGTCTCCCACTGGGATACCAGAGATATCTGGGTTAAGTCTGATGTGTGCCGCCAAAGGCTCTATACATAAGGCGAACAGTAACGGCGACAGCGGGCATCCTTGACGTGTTCCGCTTTTGATTTCAAACTGTTCTGAGGGGAAGCCTTGATATCTCACTCTTGCTGTTGGGTTTTTATACAACGCCAGGATGGCCTGCAGGAGGCGTCCCTCAAAGTCAAATGCTCTCAACGTTTCCGAAAGGTAGGGCCAGTCTATTCTATCGAAGGCTTTCTCAGCGTCCAGACTTAACACCATGGATTGTATTTTTTCTTTTTGAGCCAGATCAATCAAATCTATAATTCTCCTGGTGTTATCTGCCGCTTGTCTACCTCCGATAAACCCTACTTGATCCGTGTGTATCAACCCGGGAAGGACACTACCCACCCTGTTGGCTATGAGTTTAGAGTATATTTTAAGGTCCGAGTTAATCAGTGAAATGGGCCGGTAGCTCTTGCAGTCTGCCGGGTCCTTTCCGGGTTTGTGGATCACCGAGATTGAGGCTTGGAGCATTTGTGCTGGGAATGAGGCCCCTGCTAAGATTTCGTTAAATAATTTCAACATGTGGGGGGCTAGTATTTTTAAAAATTTCTTATAATATAAGTTTGAAAAGCCATCTGGCCCTGGGGCTTTAGCCAGTTTTAGTGCTTTAATGTCCCCAGAAAGTTCCTCCATCGTGAAATCCGACTGGAGTGCTTCCCTTTCACATCTCTTCAGAATGGGTAAATGCGCCTCTTTTAGGAAGGTCCGTAAGTCCTCCTTTGTTTTTGGGTTATGGGTTACCTTATCTCCATTGTATAGTACTTCATAATACTTTTTAAATTCCCCTGCGATGTTCGCTGGGATGGAGGTAAGGTCCCCATCTTGGTTTCGAATCGCGTAAATGTGATAGTTTGGAAGCTTATTTTTTAGCTTGTTGGCAAGTAGTGTGTTGTTGTTGTTGGCCTTTTCAAAAAATTTCCGCTTGGACCATGTCAATTCCTTCTCAGCCTGGGCGGAGAGGAGGAGGTTAAGACTCGTTTTTGTGGATAGTATTTGAGTCAGCGTGTGGGCATTTTTGTTCTTTTTGTAAAGGGAGGAAAGTTCTGCTAACTTTTCCTCTAGCTTAAATTTTTTTCCCTCCCGCTCTCTTTTCCGTTTAGCGGCCAGATTCATTATGACCCCCCTAAGGGTAGCCTTATGGGCCTCCCACAGCGTGGAATGTGTCGCAACGCTCCCCTCATTTTCTTCGAAGTATTGTGTAATCTTTTCCCCAATTTCTAGCTGTAGGGCTGGGATTTTCAGCAGAATTTCGTTTAGTTTCCAGTTCGCTCTAGGTCTGTCTAGTGGGATTAGTGTGCACCGCAGCTCTATAGATGCATGGTCAGACCATGAAATATCATGGATCTCAGTGTGAGAGACCCCAGGGACCATTCTATTGGATACAAGGAAGTAATCTATCCTACTATATGTGTCATGTGGGTGTGAGTAGAAGGTGTATTCTTTCTGTCTCTGGTGTTGTTCCCTCCAGATGTCGAGTAGCTGGCAGTCGCGTAAGCCTTGTTTAATTGTTAGTAAGTCGGATCTGTGTGTAATGTTAGTGGATGTGCATCTGTCAAGGTCCTCCCGTAGCGCCCTGTTCAGGTCCCCGGCGACAATGATATTGCCTCTGGCCACTCTGTTAAGTTTTCCAAAGAAGGTAGAGAAAAAACCTGGGGCTGTCTCATTAGGGGCATATATTGTTGCAAAAGTAATGGGGAACCCTTGAATTGTCCCTCTAACTATGAGGAATCTTCCCTCTTTATCTTTGAAGGACCTATCAAGTACGAATGGTATTCTTCTATGAATTAGTATGGCCACCCCTTTTTTTTTTTTACTTTTGCGGAAGACAAAAAGTGTGTCGGGTAGTCCCTATCTAGAAATTTGGGGTAGTTATCCTGGGAGAAGTGTGTTTCTTGCAGAAATAGGATTTCTGCCCCTTTGCGCTTATAATCCCGGAAGGCGATTCGTCGCTTGGCTGGGCTGTTAAACACCTTAATGTTATGTGATACAAGCCTGAGTTCCTTATTCATTTGAGATTATATGAAGACTGTGCTGCTGAGTTCTGCTCCGAGTAGAAGTCCCTGGACCGGATTCCCGACTTTCTCTCCTTCTCGAGTTGTGATGTCTCATTACGCCACCTAAAGGGAAACACAAGGGGGAGCACACAAAAGGGTACACCTGGGGGGACACACGAACACTTAAACAAGACAACAAACAGTAACATTCTCGTCGTCTCGGCACCGCCGCCTCCTTGACGAGATCATCGCCCTTGGGAAACTGGGTTCCTCTCCAAATGTCCGGAGGAAACGTGGGATGAGGTTTATTCACCCCCCGCGCCCAGTCCCCGAGGACTTCACTAGGGTCCAGGAGGTCCTCCCTCCTCCCCCCTAGTGCCTGGCTCATGCGGAGTTTAGAAGCAGGTCACTCTCTCTCCCTTTCCTGCCTCGCTCTCCCTAAACTCGGATTAATGAAACCTATCTTCCATTCTGTATAACTAGCATCCACCCTGGCTTTGTACACCCCTTTAGTATATCCGATTATGCCCTCTGCGCCCTGTCCTCAACAGCCTGTGAGTCTTTATGATTGCCTTCGTTTTTTTGCTCCTTCTTTTTGCTTTCAATCTTCCCTCTTGGCCCCTGCTGTCAATCTAAACCGTATATCTTCTTACTACTCGCTTTTTTGTTCCTCTCCCTCCCCCTGTCTTCCTCAGCCTTCTGATCCGACCCTACTTCATTTGCTACCTAGCTCCTCTCATCTTACGTCATGTCCCCCTATCCTCTATTTCCAGTCACCACTCCTCCTGTCCCTCTTGCATCTTTCTATATCTTTCTGGTTTCTTCCTTGCTCATCTTGTCATTTCCCTTACTTGCTTGCTTCCCCTCATACTCCTCTTCCTTCCTTTCTCTCTCCCCCTACTTTTCTCTTTTCTTCCTCCCTGCTCCCTTTTGTTAATTCAAGCCTACTTCCCTACTCCTTCTTAAGTACTTATCACCTACGATGTCTCCTTATCGTCTTATTTCCTTGCCTTCTCTTGCTTTCCCCCTCTGTCTTAGTTCCCTCTCTACTACTTACCCTGCCCTTGCTCGCTCTCTAGGGTCGCCGCTGCGGCGCTATCCTACCACTTTTCCCTCTCCCCCGCCGTCTATCAGCGTAGTTTCGCTTCAAATTTCAAACTGCCCGCGGCGGGCCGGTGAGGTGGCCACTTTAGGCCTGCGCGAGTCAATCGGCAGCTTCTGGCCAGCTTTGGGGTCTTTCTGCAGTCCTCAGTCTTTAGTGGTAGCGTCATCCGGTTGCGCGAGTGAGGGCCCGTCTCACGCCACCTCCAAGATGGCGTCTCTCCTTCCGGTCCCCCTCTGTGATGCGTATCCGGGGAGCGGCCATTTTGGAAGTCGTCTTCGATCGGTGCGGAGGTGCGCGCCTCTGCTCCTGTTTCCCGCTCACCACTCTCTTCCGGCTCCTGCGTTCCAGGATGGATTCCCGCCTTCTGGGTCTGCTTCGCCATCTTGTGTCTGGGGCCTACATTATCTGCCAGGTAGGCCGCCCTTTTTTTTCTACAGGAGTCCTAGTTCGTTGCAGGCTGCCTGGACACCGGACCTTCCTTTGTTGGAGTGTCTGGGATCCCTGTTCTTTCCCTCAGGGGTGCGTTACTTTTTCCCCTTTTTTCTGGGGTGGTGTAATCAACGTAATCCATGTAAGCCATGTAGCCCGTAACTCAAACATCTTAGGTGATGGAACTTCACCAACTTTGAATATTAAACTGATTCTTTTTATTACTCCTCTGGGACCTTTATGTTGATGCTGCACCCCTCTGCTCTCTTGGGGATCTAGCTTGTTGGTCCCATATCGGCTCTGGTAGGGCATTGTTGGGGGCTTCCGCTGCCGGGGCCTCTCCTAGGCCTAGCTTGTGGAGGAAGGCTGGCCCCTCATCTGGTCCTCGCAGGGTGCTTGTCTTGCCGCCTCTTGTTACTTGGAGGCCAAAGGGGAAGATCCACCTGTATCTCACCCCCTTATCCCTCAGGGTCTTTGTGAACGGTAACAGGGCTCTACGGCGGGCAAGTGTCTCTGGGGATAGATCCTGGTAGACAGACATACGCACGCCATCATATTCCACGATCGGCAGGGGTCTTGTTTTGTGCAGCACCGCTTCTTTTGAGCGGTAATAATGCATTCTGAGCACAATGTCCCTTGGCTGCTCGTGCATTAGAGGCTTGGATCTCAGGGCTCTGTGGCACCTGTCGAGGGCTAAGCATTCTTTAGGGGTGTCAGGCAGCAGAGACTCCAACCATTTCAAGATGAATTCCTCACAATCCAGGATTGTTTCAGGGACTCCCCTCACCCGAAGGTTATTCCGTCTGTCCCTGTTTTCTGCATCCTCCTGGCGGTCCCGCAGCTCGTTTATTTGCTCCTGGAGATTGATGTATTTGCGGTCCTGTCTCTTTATGGATCTAATTGACTGATCCATTTTCGTTTCTAGGACATTCGTCCTCTCCCCCAGCCCGGTAACCTCTCTCTTAATGTCCTTAAGCTCAGCTTGTAGCAGTGCTTTAAGGTTATCATATAATTTGTCCAGGTCGCATTGTCTCAACGGCCTTGATGCAGGATTATCCTCTCCTTCTCCGTCTGGCTCCGTTTCCGAGCCGGCGTTTGAATGTGGCGCCATTTCTCCTCCTGCATCGCCGGGTCCCGCGCGGCCAAATTATTCTGGTAGCACCTTTTTTTTGCTTATTTTGGGGGTTTTCCGAGACATTGCGGGGTAAAGTGGGGCTTTATGTGTCCACTGGATGTGTTGTATGGGCGATTTTAATGGGTTTCGGTAGGTTTCAGCTATCAATATCTTCTAGCGAGGCACGGAGCACTTATCCTAAGCAGCCATGCTCCTTGCGGTCGCGCATGCGCCCTCAACGGTGTCACATTTTAACTCTCCAGCTCCGTTTTGACCCCTCCCCCAGCTCCGTTTTTGACCCCCCCTCCCCACCACCCCCCTGACATACACAGTGACAGACACACTGACACACACAGGGACAGACACACTGACACACACAGGGACAGAAACAATGACACACACAGGGACAGACACACAGTGACACCCCTCCTTGCCTCCTGCATCCCCCCGCCCCTGCCTTCCCCCCCCCCCACCCCAGCCTTCCCCCCCTCCTGCCTTCTCTCCTCCCTCCCCTGCCTTCCCCCCCTTCCCTGCCTTCACCCCCCCTCCCCTGCCTTCACCCCTGCCCTTGACTTCCCCCCCCGCCCCTGCCTTCCCCCCTGCCTTTCACCCCCCTCCTGCCCCTGCCTTTCACTCCCCTCCCGCCCCTGACACCGCCCGTACTCCCGCCACCTCCCGCCTCTGCCTTTCACCCGCCCTCCCGCCGCTGCCTTTCACCCACCCGCCGCACTCCCGCCTCTGCCTTTCACCCACTCGCGGCCCACACGCCCGCCGCCCTCCCGCCTTTCACCCACCCGCCGCGTTTCGCCTCTGCCTTTCAGCCACCCACCGCCTCACACCCCTGCACCCCATAGCCGCCGCCCTCACTCAACAGACACTTGCCGCCTCTCACCCAAATGCCACACTCGACACACACCTACCGCCTCCCACCCCTACGCACCAACATCACTGACTAGCCGCTGCACCCACTCACCACCCACCCGGCACCTCCCGCCTCACATCCACCCGCCACACACACACCCCTATGCACCGACATCACTGACCAGCCACCGCAAGCACTCACCAGACACCCGCCGCCTCACACCCACTCACACCCTAGCGGGACTCCCACCCACAGCCAGCACTCCACTACCCACCCGCCACCCGTACTGAACACCCACCTTATGCCTCACACCTTAGCGGGACACACACCTCACATTTTTATATCACTTAGGTCACCAAAATATACATTGTACTGTGGTGTGTTTACAATAAACCAATTTTAAACAACAATATCTTATTACATTTTCTTACATGTTTCTTTTCAACTATTTATAAATAATAATACCTATTACGGATTTAAATTCCGGGCAACGCCGGGTATATCAGCTAGAATATATATATATATATATATATAGCAACTGTAAATATTACTGTATATTCATTTGCAAGTCTTAGACAGGTCTGCAACCCTGTCTTTCACCATTATCGCCCAGCACACAGCACTTCCACTGCAGCAAGGGATTCAGGGAAATGACATGCAAATGAGCACACAGTGCCACCTTTTATTTCAAGCTCACATTTGTTGGAGAAAATCCTCCCGAAGGGGGTAAAGACACCGCACAGCCGCAATGAATAGAGGAAGGCTGATGAGTGACTGAAAAAAGCTTTATTCACACAAAGTGCAAGCGGATCCTCTTGACGCGTTTCATCCTGTGGGGCCTTTGTCAAAAGAGTGATTCGCTTGGTTTAAAACCATCTAGTTATAGGGTGGTTCTGATTGCTACACCTGTTCGTATTTCCCAATCGAATCGTACACCAGGTGTCCATCAACACACTCCCCATAACATTGACGTCACGTAAAACATAATGATCTACAAAAATCAGAGTGACCTAAACACCATTGCTTATACCATAAATCCTCACATTGTAACCAAGTATGTAAAGCAATGTATTAATGATTAGGTCATATTAAAAACATGTATATGCACACTTCATGTCTAGATTAAGCAATAAGTTGATAAACACATTACAATAATACCATAATATACCCATGAATTTGAATGACGAAAATATATATTTATGCAGAGAGCAACAATATCAATAGAAGGATATAGCAATTCATAATGTATAATATACTCAAATATAGAAATGGTGGAGGAAACCGATTGAAACCGATTCTTCTGATAACACTGATAGACCCTCTGTATCTTTCTTCACACAAGATAAACATTCCAACAGAGAACAGGAGGGTGGCTACTTTGATAAGACATATATGTCCAATTCTAGAGAGGAACATATTAGAACTAATCATCCCGACATGGAGGTTGCACAATCAAAAAATTCAAAAAACCCAAAAGGTGCAGGAGGGGTAAAAAGAGCAGAAAGAACACATGGAGCAGACAGCAAAAGGAAGAAATACTCCTAAATCCTTTATTAAATAATGTAATTAACATTTCAGATACCATCCTCACATCATCACAAACACTATTGTTAAATAAGGGCCTAAACTATGCTCCACATGAGAATTTTGATCTCTTTACAACCATAATAGATCTTCAAAAATACACAAGAAAATTGGCCCTCAAGAAATTGTTTGCTAGAAAATGTAGTAATACAACATCTAGTTGATGATGTGAGTAATGTGACTCTGAGGGATGTACAGAGACGGCTGTGGAACCCCCCTTTTTCGGACATACTGATTCCAATCATAGAAAACGTTCATCCTTTATTCCATATAATAATAAAGGACCCTGTCTGGCAACCTTTGAACGGTTGGTCGACAGAGATCTAAAGACCTTAGCTAAGGGCTATACGTTTTCTAATACATTTTATACCCCTGATAATCTTACTCCACAGGAGAGATTGGATTTAGAGGAACTGAAGAAGAACAAAGATATTACCATCAAGAATGCCGACAAGGGGGGCGCCATAGTTGTCAAATCATCCAATAAATACAGAGATGAAGCTTTGAGATTACTTAGTAATTCAGATTTCTATGTGTAATTAAAAACAGATCCTACAAAAATGTTTCTTGGGGAGCTCAATGAACTACTTGAATTAGGTGACACATTGTATGTCCTAAGTAACAAAGAGAGGCAATTCCTGGCATGTGAATTCCCCATTGTCCCTGTGTTTCACCATCTCCCAAAGATCCACAAATCATTGGAGGACCCTCCGGGGCGACCTATTGTGTCCAGTATTGGATCTTTGGGGGATGGTGTTTCACAATATGTGGATAAATTTCTGCAACCGATTGTAAAAACATTACCATCATTTATACAAGATACCACAGCACTATTGGTATCTCTCAGGGACATTGTTTGGAAGGAGGGGTACAGATGGGTCACCATGGACGTCACATCACTGTACTCTATTATAGAACATCAACACAGCCTTAGGGCCATTTATCACTATCTTCAACTTTCTTCACTTTCTGCTGCACAAATCACGTTCATTAATGATGCTATTCTTTTTTTATTAACACACAATTACTTTCTCTTTGATTCACAATTTATTTACAGAAACAGGGCACAGCTATGGGGACATCTTTTGCACCCTCATATGCTAATCTTTTCATGGGCTTATGGGAATCGGTACACATTTACGGTAGCACTAACAAATTTCGTTCACATATTATTTATTATAGACGTTATATAGATGACTTGATTTTTATATGGGATGGTGATCTTAATAGTGTTCACTCCTTTATTCACAATATTAATTCTAACAATTTAAATCTTCAATTTACTTTTGAAACTAACACTAAGAATATAAATTACCTTGATGTGACTATCCATGGTGATCCACTTGTAGGTATACAAACGGACATATATACTAAACCACATGCCAGAAATTCGTACCTACATGCGGATAGTAGTCATTCCAGGACGCTGATCCGTGGGATACCGAAAGGGCAATTTATGCAATACAAACGCCTTTGTACCAACCAAGAAACATTTTTGGAACACTCCAAAATATTGAGTTCAAAGTTTCTATCTAGAGGATACACTCAGGAGAATATAGACATGGCATTTCTGAATGCTGACTCAATGGATAGAGAAGAACTGTTGATACATAATAAAGAAAGAGACAAACTCAAAAAAGCTAAGTTTACTGACAGTCCATTGTTTATCACAAAATACAGTAAACAGGCGTCACAGATCAGACAAATTGTCTCTAAACACTGGAATATACTGAAATTGGACCCTGACCTGGAATCATACACCAGATCGGGTCCAAAATTTGCATTCAGAAAGGCCAATACATTAGCCACGTCCATCTGTAGAAGCATGTTTCAATCGAAAAAATCAAACATAAGAAACATACCAAAAGGTTTTTTCCCTTGTGGTTTCTGTAGGTACTGCAAATATGCATCCCCCACCAAAAGAATACGTACATTATTACCTAACAGCAGATACAGGATCAATACCTTTATAAATTGTCAAACTACTCATGTCGTTTATGTAATTACTTGTGGTTGCAAATATAGATACATAGGTAGAACCATCAGGTCATTATATGTTAGAATTTCTGAACATATTAGATTAATAAACAAACATGACCTTTTCCACCCAGTTGCTAAACATTTTGTACAATGCCCACTCGGGGGGTTAAAGAATTTTTCGTTCTTTGGTGTATAACATGTCTCTGTTCATGCAAGAGGAGGTGATAGGCTTAATCGCCTCAACAAAAAAGAAATGTCATGGATTTTCTCATTGAATACTTTGCAACCTTTTGGATTAAATGTTGAATGGGAATTGAAACATTTCCTTCATGACTGATTCATCTTATGCCTCTCATTGTATTCTTTTCTGTCCCCTTTCATTTCCCCCCCCTTTCCTCCCCCCCCTTCCCCCTCCCATTCTCCCACCTCCCAACCCCTCCTTCCCCCCTTCCTCGTCCCTTTCCTCCCCTTCCCCCCTCCCTCTCCCTCCTCCCCCCCCATTCCTTCCCCCGTCCCCCATCCCCACTTATTTTTATTTTTTTTATATATACAGATTTCACAATCAATGGATTATATGCTTTATTCAACAGTTTAGACATATTAATTAATAAAATTCAAAAATAACATTTCTATATTTGAGTATATTATACATTATGAATTGCTATATCCTTCTATTGATATTGTTGCTCTCTGCATAAATATATCTTTTTGTCATTCAAATTCATGGGTATATTATGGTATTATTGTAATGTGTTTATCAACTTATTGCTTAATCTAGACATGAAGTGTGCATATACATGTTTTTAATATGACCTAATCATTAATACATTGCTTTACATACTCGGTTACAATGTGAGGATTTATGGTATAAGCAATGGTGTTTAGGTCACTCTGATTTTTGTAGATCATTATGTTTTACGTGACGTCAATGTTATGGGGAGTGTGTTGATGGACACCTGGTGTACGATTCGATTGGGAAATACAAACAGGTGTAGCAATCAGAACCACCCTATAACTAGATGGTTTTAACGCAAGCGGATCACTCTTATGACAAAGGCCCCACAGGCTGAAATGCGTCAAGAGGATCCGCTTGCACTTTGTGTGAATAAAGCTTTTTTCAGTCACTCATCAGCCTTCCTCTATTCATTGCGGCTGTGCGGCGTCTTTACCCCCTTCGGGAGGATTTTCTCATTGATGCTCATCATCGCCTGCACGCCGAGCTGCGCCATACATCCCGTTCTCCTGTGACCAGACCCGGAAATCCTTCAAGGGCCGCCGGTCAGGTGACCACCCACCGCGATGGAGCGGATGCAGGGTTGGCGGTGAAGAGGCTATCAGTCGCTCGTGAAGCTGGGAAGCAGGGGGGCCATGCTTTGCCCCCACATCCATACAGCTCCAGGGAGCGGTCTGTGTGCAAGAGAAGCTACACTACTGGAGGACGTCACGGGCATGGAACCAGTTACCCCTGAGTCAGATAAGTGAATCTTTTTATCTCAACTACATGGTGCTCTTAGGGAGCCTGTTGCTGGAAAAGATTTTTCACAATATGTTGTCTTTATTTCTGGGGTCTACCATAGCCTAAGTTCCAATACATCACTGGGCAGCATTGTTCTATTTCTGAGCGCCTGGTGGGTCAATCGTCAGATTTACCTGTTTATACATTCACATTGGTTGGAGACCTGTCTAAGACATGAAAATGAGTATACAGTAATATTTACAGTTGCTATATGCTTTACTGTGGAGGGTTTTTGTCACTTTTTTGACCCACCATAACCTTAATAAGTGTGGTGATTACCTACTCTTAATCTCAAATGAGAAAATGCCAGCAACCAACCTCACACTGATGATACCCATCAAGGTTGAAACATGTCTGTGAGTGGGTTTACTGGCTTTGCATCTCCCAAGCCCTTGCTTAAAAGCCGTGTTTAAAGCAGCATGCATTGGCAAAGGGTTGTTCATGTAATGTGAGCTTGAGATAAAAGGTGGCACTGTGTGCTCATTTGCATGTCATTTCCCAGAATCCCTTGCTGCAGTGGAAGTGTTGTGTGCTGGGCGATAATAGTGAAGACTGGGTTGCAGACCTGTCTAAGACATGCAAATGAATATACAGTTCTATTTACAGTTGCTATATGCTTTACTGTGGATTTACCCACCATAACCTTTATATATATATATATATATATATATATATATATAATAGCTAGGGACAAGGAAGGTCATGCACATAGGGATGTGACACTGGTCCCTGAGAGGGGGTGCAGCCCTGCCAGAAGTTTCCGGGTGGCAGTAGAAGAACCAGAGCTATGCAATGAATAGTCAGAATAAACACAATGTCATTTGTAACAAGGAAAGAGTAGAGATAAGGATTTTTTTTTTCTCATTTGGATCGGCTTGTTCCTTTAGTTTGCAGACATCAGCGGACTAATGTCAAAAAGGGCGATTTTTTCTTATTATTAACAATAAACTCCAGGGATTCTGCAACCCGTGGACGGATTTGTATAATCCAAGCCACGGATTCAGCAATTCTTTGGCGGATTCTTAAAAAGATTCTTCAGAATCCACCAATGGATTGCTGAATCCATTGATTGGATTCTACAAATCCGGCCACGGGTTATATCCAATGGTGTTTTTTTATGAAACCACATGGATGGAAACCGTGTGATTAACATCAGTGAAAATGTGGGAAACAGATTTGGGCAGATATGCATCTCTAGGAAAGAGCGTCTTTGAGGATGCTGCACATACAGCCAAGAAGATGTCTTTATGCTGCCATATGTAAATAAAGCATGTCTGAAAGAGAAGTTCCTGGCACCCATCCTTTATCATCACATTCTACAATTCCAGCCAGCCCGGATGCCAGCATCTCGGGAAGGTAACTAGAGACTCTCGGCACCTCAGTATATGACACTTTGATGTGAATCTCTTTGGAGCCTGGCAAGGAGGGGTTACATACATATATACTGTGCAGATATATGTGTAAAACGTGTGTGCAAAGATGGCAGCACCATCAAATATTTAATGTCCTACAATTGTATTTCTCAACAAGGTTGTCATCACCTTCTGCGAAGGGTGCTGTGGCCCCAAGGGAAAAACTCAGCTGGCCACTCAGTGGGCACCTTCTTCTCTGCCTGCGACATAGAGGTTTCGATTAATCAGTCCCCTCACTCCCTGGCACAGAGGTGAGAGAGAAGTCTCTTCATCTCCAAATGATGCAGGACACGCCACCAAGAAACTGACATGTTTTGGGAAGGTGGGAGGAAATAGGGAAGGAATGAGGGTTGTGTGTGAAGAGGAGATTGTGATGGCTTTGTATGTGGACGATGATGGAGGTTAGTGTTTTTTAAGTGTGTGGAAAGGTTTATAGAGTAAGTAAGAGAAGGGGGATATATGTGGTGTTTACAATTTTGAAAGAGGGCGAGTGCTGTGTAAGAAGGGAGATAAATGTGTAATGTATGTTGAATTAATGGGTGAGTATCATGTGATAGAGTGAATGTGGAGTGTGTAAGAAGAGGGAAGGTAAGGTGTTTGCTTGTGAAAAGGAGGGTGAGATTGTATCCATGTAAGCGAGGAGTGGATGAGTAAGGTCTGAAGAGCAGGGGTGCCCTGAGCTTTTAATAATCCTTCAGGGGCACGCCTATCCAACAAAAAGTTGAGAACCACTGTTCTAGAGACTAGTCCATGTATGGAAAAAAACAGCAATCGCAATTGCAAATTGATATTTGTTTCTGTGAGAAAAGGCAAAAACAGTGCACGTCAAAAATATGCAAAATCAAATGTATTAGTCAATATCCAAATTACCTACAGCAGAGGTCACCTTTGCTCAGACTTGGTAGAGAAAGGGAAAAGTGCTCCTCTGGGATAAAATAATGGTGTATACTACAAAAACAGAAAGCGACACCAGTTGTGGGCACTCCGTTCCCTTCAGTGATGAATTGAGGATAGAAGATACAAATGACCTTTTCATAGGTACATTGGAATAATGGAGTACCTAACCAACAAAAGACAAACAATACCAATGGACTACACTTGCGGAGCACTAGAGTGAGCAATACACAAATGTGAACATTGTAGGAATAGTACTAACCTGCATATGACAGTTCAAATTGCATGTGATTAGTGAAATAATGGCTCCTAATTGGATTGGCTAGTATAGGGTTAAGCTTTCTATTGTGCTGCTATGAGGTGTACTGATTAATTGGCCAGTTTATCTGTAGTATATAGTTACAGCTCTGTATATAATAATCGATATGAAAGGATTAGTACCCTGTACCTTGTAACTTAAAGTATATAGCACATAAACTACGTTTTATAGCAGATTGTTATCAGAACTCCAAAAAGGCAGCATAAGAAGTAGACAAGTGGCTAAATATACAATAATCAATATCAAGGGATCAGTGTCTTGTAAGTAGTAGCCACAAATACAAACACACACACATTGCTCGACAAATCCACACACCTTTAGCAAGTGGATTTTGTCAGCTGGCGAGATGGCTGATAACGGGAGCGGAAGAAGAAGCTGGCGGTGGGAGAAAAGGATCCCTACATGTCAGCAGAGTCTCAAGATGGCGGGCGGCAAAAGAAGGAGATCATTGAAATCCATGTGGGCAGCAGTAGGAGAAAAGCCAAGTAGGAGCGCGCCCCTGCGGTCCGACCTGGAAGTCTTCAGTAAAGTTACTGAAGACTTCCAGGTCGGACCACAGGGGCATGCTCCTACTCCTGCACAGCTCCTACTCCTGTAGCTCACTTGGATTTCAATGGTCTCCTGCTGCCGCCACCCTCCATATGGATCCCCTGCTGACATGTAGGGATCCTTTTCTCCCACTGCCAGCTTCTTCTTCCGCTCCCGCCGTCCACCAGAGCCAGGTAAGGCAGGGGGGTGAGAGAGGGAGGGGGTGAGTATAAAAGAGAATTTTACAATAGCAAACAAAAAAAAGGAACTTTTATTTTTCAGGCGAGTGCCATTTTTTATTACTTGTCGAGCTCTGTATATATAAGAAATGGTTATAATACTGCCAAGGTGGTAGTGGTATACGTGGGAGGGTGTTTCTAAAACAACAGTGCAGTAACACGCTGATCAATTTAGTGTCTACCACAAAATTACACGGTTACCAATGTGAGACCGCAGCATCTGACAGTGTGTAGCAGTTGAGGAAACACAATGTACAGTAACTGTTTTCCAAGTTGTGGCTGAAATGAAAAGCACTTTTACTATATGTGAACAGCTTGTATCCAATGTGCAAAACATAATTTTCAATTAGATTACTCAAACAAGGAAGCACATCTATTAGACCAGGGGTGCACAAACTTTTGGCCCTGTGCCCCCCTGCCTGCTTTGCCCCATTGCTCGCGCCCCCACTACCTGGTATCTGATGTCAAATGACACCGCGGCGTCATGTGATGTCACGTCACAGGATGTCGTGTTGCCATGGTGATGTGTCGCCGAAGCCGTTGGAGAGAAGATAATTTGGTTATAGAGACCTCGCGTGGTCCCACGACATTTAATTTAAATGCCTTGGGGGAGAGTGCGGAATCTCTGCAACCGCTGTGCTCCCCAGTTTGCGCACCCCTGTATTAGACCATAAATCTATCATGCTAAAATACTAGCTATTCTAAATGTAACTCAGTTAAATTCGTGATTAAGAATCTGAAACTAATTTATGTTAAAAAATAGTAGTGAAAGAGCAGAGCACTGCCAAAAATAATAAAGAGGGCTTGATGCAAAAAATGAGTTTATTTATTAGGCATAATAGCCAAAAAAGGACAGACACACTAAATTTAAAAACTCTGACGCGTTTCCCGCCGTGGAGGCGCTTTATCAAAGAGTACTACTGCTCCATGGGAGTCGGGTTATATAATGGTCAGAGGCTAATGCACGCCCACAAAAAGGTCAATGTTAAATGGTATAAGCTGAAGGGTATGAGTAATCAATTGAATCCTCCGCCCTGCAAAATCTACCCCTAGAAGAGCGTCCAAAGCCTCTGAGCATCACACAAGTCCAATGGAGCTTAACAATAAACAACAATTAACATGTTAACCAATCATCAAAGTGGAAGACCAATATCCCAACAAAGCAATGCTATATAACATGTGGTCAAAACATAAGTATGTCTAATGACAGATGAAAACTATATCTAAGTTTATACAATAGTGTAATATATGTATATGTGAAAAATTAATGATATTATCCCTTAATGTTTAAATGTGGTCTAATGTGAATGGGATATAATGTGAAAAAATAATAAAGAATAAGTGAATATAAATGTGCAAATAACCAATAAGTATATAATAAAAATAATAATATTAGTCTTACCAATAAATGTGTAAAATAAATGCAATAAAAACAAGAAAAAAGTATAATAAAAAACCCCAATTAAAATATAATGTATTATTTGATAGTCACCAATGTATATAAAGAAATAACAAATTTCATGTCCTAAGTTGATATCAGTGTTAAGTATAAGAAAAATAATCTGAAATATAAATATAATAATAAATGTATAGTTTATGTATATATATTAAATATATGTATAGTATTTAAACAGATGTTTAGGTCAAAAATCACATGAACATAAATAAAGATCATAATATGGAGACAATTCATAAGTGTAATTTGCAAACACAAAAGATATATAGAAGGATATGGCTACAATTAGTCATATAAACAGAATATCCAAATATAATGATAATTTAAACATAAACATAATAATAGAAAACAAATCTTCAAAGAAATATATAAAGAATAAAGAATGAATATCTTACTACATAAATAAACCAATTGAAAAAGTTAAACAAAAATAATAGAATGTAAACTGTTACATAAGTATATTGTTTATAAAAAGTGCTTCAATTCCCAATCAATATTTATGCCAGAGGGTTGCATTGTATCTAAGCTGTACATCCAGAACATTTCCCTCCTATTCAACATGCCCAATCTATCACCTCCCCGAATTGGGGCATGTATATGATCAATACCTGAGAATGTGAAATTTTTTATAGTCCCCTTTGGGCAAATTGAAAAATGTCTCGAGACCGGATGAGATTGGTCTTTTTTGATAATTGCACGGACATGTTCCATAATTCTGATTTTGAGGGGTCATTTAGTGCGACCCACATATCCCTTCTCACACCCACATCTTAGGTGAAGGTGTGTATGGTATGTTCTCTTTTGGGGTTTATGCAAATAACTTTTTTTCTTTTTTTCGCAAACTTGCATACCCCACAATGTCCACATGAGAAAAACCCTTTTGGTATATTTTGTATCTTACTTTTGTTAATCCTGGAATCAAACAGGCTAGGGGAAAGGAATGTGCCCAACGATTTGGCCTTTCTAAATACAAGTTTTGGTTTATTAACAAGAACTGAAGTCAAATCTTTGTCTAGTTTCAAGATGTCCCAATGTTTATGGATAATAGATCGTATATGATTTGTCTGCCTGCTCTGTTGCGTAATAAACAATGGTGTTGTTGCCTCATCATGTTTTAGTCCCTTTTTGGAGGAGAGTAGAAGATCTCTTCTGTCTAATGTTTTAACAATTGCATGAGCTTCGATAATATCATATCGATTATAACCTCTAGATAGAAATCTTGTAATAAGATCTTTAGATTGTACATTGAATGATTCCTCAGTAGAACACAATCTTTTTAGTCGTGTGAATTGTCCTTTGAGAATGCTCTTTTTAAGGGACTTAGAATGGTTACTGTCTGCTCTTAGGTAGGAATTACGTGCATTTGGTTTCCTGTAAATGTCACTTTGGATGCTACCCCGCATATCGACATACAGCATTAAGTCCAAATAATAAATGTGATTAATGTTCTCCTGATACGTGAAATGTAAATTGTGATCATTGTTATTAAGTGAGTGAATAAATGTTTCTAATGATGTGAAATCACCATCCCAAATAAACAGAAGATCATCTATGTATCGTTTATAAAATTTAATCTGGTGCCGAAAAGAGTTTTTGTCACTAAAAATAAATTCAGACTCCCACAACCCCATAAAAAGATTTGCATATGAAGGTGCGAAAGAAGTGCCCATAGCAGTGCCCCAAGTTTGTAAATAAAATTGTGAGTCAAAAGAAAAATAATTGTGAGTGAGTAAAAAAGTGATGGAATCTAATAGGATAGTGCATAGTGCTGGTGATAAGTGAGAAGATCTTAGAAAATGCTGTACGGCGAAAATGCCCTGATCATGTTTGATGATGTTGTAAAGAGAGGTAACGTCCATAGTCACCCATCTATAACTCTCTCGCCATTGTACTCTATTAAGATCAAAAATTAACTGACTGGAGTCTTTCAAAAAGGATGGAAGTGACTGTACAATTGGTTGCAAATATGCGTCTATAAATCGAGAGAGCCCATCTCCCAAAGATCCAATGCTCGCCACAATGGGACGTCCCGGAGGGTTTGTGAGCGATTTATGGATCTTTGGGAGATGGTGAAAGATGGGGACTATGGGGTTAGGGGAGCACAGAAATTCAAATTCTTTTTTGCTTAATACATAAAGTTCTCTACCCAAGAGCAGCAAATCATTCAATGCATGAGAGAAATTGGTGGTAGGGTCCGACAATAGTTTGCAATATGCTTGATTGTCCGATAACTGTCTTAAGGCTTCCTGCCTATAATTCTCAGCTGATTGTACAACAATCGCACCACCCTTGTCAGCATTTTTGATAACAATGCTTTTATCCTCTTTTAGGATTTGTAATTCTTGTAATTCAAGGGTGGTGAGATTGTTGCCACAAAAGGGGTCACGTTTACAATTCTCAGCTAGAATCCTCAGATCCTTTTCCACCAATCTCTCAAAAGTGGTTATGGAGGCACTTTTAGAACCATAAGGACAAAAAGTAGATTTCTTCCTAAATGTGGTATGTTCAAAGCTAAGGAAATTAGAAAGAGATACATCCTCAACATCATTCTCCATTTCTTGTTCCATACGCAAATCTTCTAAATCAGAGATCATGCAATAATCTTTAAATGTAAAATCAGAGCAAGCTTGTTCTGTTGGGTCATCTCCCCTGTGAACAGGAGGTGACTCCACAGAATTACATATAATGGGTACAGTATTCCTAGAACTATTACAAAAGAATTTTTTCAATGACAGTTTACGAGTGAATCGTTGTAGGTCAATATAAGTATCAAACAGGTCAAAGTCACTTTGAGGGGCAAAATTCAGTCCTCGATTGAGTAGGGACAATTGTCCTGGTGTCAATGTCTTATGTGAGATATTAATGACATTACAATCTTCAGGGGTTAGGTGTATTTTTTCCTCTTGGCTGCCCCTCTTGTTCCCCCTCTTCCTCTTTGACCTCCTTGTCCTTGGTAGTTTTTTGACTCCTGTGGTCTGGTGGATTGAGAAAAATAACCTGATGTACTGGGTATGGCGTCATCTCGTACTGTATGACCCGAGGGGCTTTTTCCTCTCCATGTGTCTGATGTGATATCAAAGGACACTGATGGGTATTTATTCTCATTCTCTGAGGTATCAGATTCGTAGCTAGAAGTGTCAGTATATTTTGACTTTAGTATGGATTTTTTCGGTGTACTGGATGTTTTATCCTTATGTGCATGCGGATATGAGGGGGTTCTAGATCTACCTCTGTTTGAATTAGGGTTCCCAGGTCTTTCCCAGGTATAAACCTGGTTTCTCTCGTAGTCCAAGCGATCTCGTTCGAATTTAGATTGCTTTTTTTCCATAATTGTGTCCTGAATAGCCTCTATATTGGACAACAATATTTTATCGTTATTAGAAAAATGTTCCATGTGTTCGTAGGATTTTAGCTTGTTCTGTAGAGATTTAATTTCAGTACCCAATGATGCTCTTTCAGTCAGCTTATGTTCAATGATCAATCCCATGAGTTTGAATGAACAATCGTTTAATGTTGATTTCCATTTTTCCTCAAATTCTTTACTACCAAAACCAAAAGTAGGTGCCTTTTTTATTCTCAGCCCTCTAGGAATTCTTTTGGTTTTGGTGTAATTTTCTATTGTGGTTATGTCCCACCAAAGCCGAATGCTATCAGTTAATAATTTTTCTAATTTGAGAAAATGTGCTGTTAGATCAGAGTTTTCCTCACAAACAAACTCAATGGAATTGTCAAAGACATGTTCAGCTCGCTTAATTCTTCTAGTATTGTCACTGCAAGTCTGAACAAAAAGATTACTTTGTATATCTTCATTTTCAGATTGTTCATTGTCCTCCATGATTGATTTGCAAAAATAGACTTTGGAATTAAAGGCTAAAAAAGGAAGGGGTTGTAGTGTGTGTATGACAACTTTAATGGAAAAAATATAAAATATCCAAAAACATGTCAAAAAAGGTTTAGCATTATCAGTCCTTTAAGAATAATAGATAATCTGCCTTACTAATATGAGCTACCAACCAATGTAACAGTCCATGTGAGAAAAATGGGGATAATCCCCTGGTGGTGCTACAAATATGCCAGGCAGTCAGTAAAAAATAAGCACTTAATAGAGAACCAGATACTGAATAAATGAACGGTAAGGGTGTCCCAATTGGTTTGCCGATGGTATGTGCGGGCCTGAATACCCCCACCTCACCTGTTTGGAGCCGTTGGAAACGATGTCCCCACGCCGATGGAGCACACCCCCCCCCGGGGAGGAGATGATGGCTGGTGTTAACCTCCTCAGCTCAACGTGCGGCAGACCCGGTGAAGGAGACTGGCAGATGTAATGGAGCCCTGCAAGCAGAGTCTCTGGCCATCTAACCGGGTGCCTGCTGGAAATCTCCTGATGAACCGGTCCGTTGCTGCAGGGGGGTAAGTGGCGGCTGTTGGTGGGGAGGACGACACACTCAAAACCTCCAAGCTGGGTCCGTCAATGCTGGAATATCCCGGAGCAGGTGAGGGAAGGGGTTATCGGCTGCACACTGGCTGTGACCAAGACACTACGCAGCTAGTGAAGGAAATCCTCTCAGATGGAACAGCTGCTCCGTGTATGAAGTGCCGGTGCGTGCTGCAATGCAGGGGGAAGGTCAAAAAATAGTAGTGAAAGAGCAGAGCACTGCCAAAAATAATAAAGAGGGCTTGATGCAAAAAATGAGTTTATTTATTAGGCATAATAGCCAAAAAAGGACAGACACACTAAATTTAAAAACTCTGACGCGTTTCCCGCCGTGGAGGCGCTTTATCAAAGAGTACTACTGCTCCATGGGAGTCGGGTTATATAATGGTCAGAGGCTAATGCACGCCCACAAAAAGGTCAATGTTAAATGGTATAAGCTGAAGGGTATGAGTAATCAATTGAATCCTCCGCCCTGCAAAATCTACCCCTAGAAGAGCGTCCAAAGCCTCTGAGCATCACACAAGTCCAATGGAGCTTAACAATAAACAACAATTAACATGTTAACCAATCATCAAAGTGGAAGACCAATATCCCAACAAAGCAATGCTATATAACATGTGGTCAAAACATAAGTATGTCTAATGACAGATGAAAACTATATCTAAGTTTATACAATAGTGTAATATATGTATATTTAATTTATGTTAAAGAAGGAAAGTCACAAGATTCTTGCTAGTTTTTTTTTAATGGTAATTAAACCCCTTTAGTGCCTATGGATGCGCAGTGTACATCATAAGTGCTGGCACCGTGATCTGCATGGAAAGGGGGAACTCTCCTTTTCTGTCAACGTCACCAAACGCTCTCAGGTGCGATCACATAATCCGGAAGTGTCAGAGGTGGCAGTGGCAACGCAAGGGGCAGGACCCTTAGCCAATGAAAGGGTTAAAGGAGCAATACCCACTTGGACCAATGGTGGTGACATGCTTTTGAGTTGGTGGCTGATGTCTTTTTTTACTGAAATGGTCACCTATTAGTATTTAGTTTTTATTCATTTTTAAAATTAGTTCTTCAAATTTTTTACTGATGAAGGACCCTGAGGGTTTGAAAGCTTGTAACATATCAACCACTTGTTTGTCCAATAAAAGTTATCCTACCAGCTACTCCTCTATTTTCTTTGATATCACTGTGTGTTTAACACCTGTTTACACACACAAAGTCCCTCTCTCCCCCCCACCCCCACACCTTATCTTTATTGGCTCTCTGATAAAGACAGGATAAAGAAACACTTGATTGGCAAACATTCTGTAATTAGGGGCATGCAATTTGCATTTATTTTCCAAAGAAATGAAAGCAGTCAAATCTTTGGTTAAGGCCGTGCTTATAGTGCTGGCAAAAGACACGAGACCGATGACGTCACCCGTCGCCACCCACAAAAGTTATAATTAGGTTTTCCGCGACTGTCGCCAGCGACGTCACAAAAGGGGGCGGGCCGTGGTCTACGATTGGTTTAGAGACAGTCACATGTGGCGACTGTCTCTAAAAAATCAAATAGACCCGGCTTCAAAAAATGTTGCCGCTCCGTTGCGCTTACTATAAGCGCTTGCGACAGAGTCAATGTATTTGATTTGGAGCGACGTTGCGATGCTGTCACAAGGCACTATAGGCGCAGACTAAGCCTGGTTAAATTTGTTAAAATAAGCCAATTTAACTGTTACATTCTTTATCATAATTTTTTAGGGGTAGCTACATTGGATAGCACCTTTAACTTAAAGACAATAAGTTTACAGTATATAAAGCATTATGCTAATTTGATATTTTATGTCAAGTACTGTATTATTATTTATATTATTCCGTTAAAAAAAAACAACATAATGTCACTTTCCCCAGCAATGTACCATTTCATCGTTAGTCACTAATGCTAGTACAAATGTGCATCTCCTTAGTATATGCTAATTTTCTTTATACGGCTGTGGCAATGTTCTCATAAAATTGAAATATAGTAACTGGTAATGCAAGTATAACTGCTATATCACATAGGAACATAGCTTTACCACAGGCACTGTATTTCTTCTTAGGTGTAGCAAGTAAGCAGCTAATGTGGCTATAATTGCTATGACTGCAGATAATTGTAGATTGCTGAGTTGCTATTTGCTTGCTATTGTAACATAAATCCACAAATATTTAATGGGGATACAAGTGACCCAATGTTACTGGTATCCGAGTCCGAGACACAAGTTAGATAGTCACGAGAAGGGAACATCTCTGTATGTGGCACTCAGATGTCATGTAGAATTAGTTGTAAGAATATAAAAATTAACTTTTAATACACAAAGTTAAAATAAAGTCAAATTGTAGAACATGAACTTGACGGTGAATGAACATACAGTGAAGCGAACTAAATAAAAAATGTGTACATAAACTGTACATAAGGGCTTATGTGTACATAAGGGCTAAGGTGAAAAGTGTCTTGGGTATGGTGTTCAATGTGATATGAACCCCAGAACAGTATGGACAATATTGGCTGAAGGTAATAACCACTAATGTTGTGGATAGGACCTACTCCTAGTATAGTGTATCAAGCCCACACGTGGATCTTAGATCTTGGACTTTATTTTAACTTTGTGTATTAAAAGTTAATTTTTATATTCTTACCACTAATTCTACATTACATCTGAGTGCCACATACAGAGACGTTCCCTTCTTGTGACTATCTCTCATACTTATCCTTTCTATGCACCTTTTGTATACTTCCCTCCCACATACAGTACCTGCTGAGCAAGGAGCACTCTGTTACCTAGAAGCAAGTTACATTTAATTCTGACCTTTATTTGATCTAATGCAAAAGGTAGCGTCATGCATGTCCACGTTCTAAGTAAGGCATATCGGTGAATAATGCCAATGCTCCTTGCAGAAAGAGAAATCCTGCAAATTCACAAGTGACAATGGTATATTCAAAGAACGAGCATGGGCACAACAGACTTGTATGCAAATACAGTATTTAATAAGCCATAAAAACCAACGTTTCGGCTGAGAAAGGCTGCTTAGCAGCCGAAACATTGGCTTTTATGGCCTATTAAAAACAAAGTATGTGAATAAACCCTTAATTAGATCTCAGACAGTATTATAAACATACGACATTTATTTCCAGAGCATCTTGCTTAGAATTTCAGGGCCTTATTTTATAAAGTGTCATAGCGCCAATTCAACGCTGCCGCATTAAAAAACCACTGACTTCAAAGGGGCTTTCCGTGCGGTATAGCCGGATCAGTGCTGCTGCTTATAAAATAAGGCCATTTTAGTATATTTTCACAAGACCACTTTGCACTAAGGTTTAACTTTGCCGAGTACTGTACTTTGCAAACAATATTTGGAATGCAATCCATCATTGCATCTGTTGAAAACATGATATCAAATGCATAGAATATATTCTGTGGTTCAAGGAAGGGAATTACACAGAACAAGTTCAGCTGAGTAAAAAAGATATCTCTTGCGCAAGCTCTGACCTTCACTCCAGCAAGTCAAGTTCACCGACTTATGTTACGAAAAATAAACAGAAAGCATCTACAAAATATTATGGGCTTCCAAAAATTACTGTGGTTTTTCCATTAAACCATTTTAAAGTTATTCATTTTCAAGCAGAGTAGTTTTTATGATTGTTGACAGAAGGATATTTTATGAGGCTACATCAGTTCCTCGTTCTTTATATTAAGTTGTAAGTATACTAATGATCCCAAGGACTGTAACAGCTGTTGATTTATCTCTATTTAGTTTAATATTCCCTGCTAGTTAATGGTTCACTATCCATTTTAGTGGATTTTTAATATTAAGGATTCTACAGTTATGTATAAATGTAGAGAAAATAATGTTTTGCGCTGTTCCAATTAGTTACGACAAATATAATAACAGTTGTTTCATACAGATGTAGCCAGGTCCCCTCTGGCTCCCCAGACATCCGTGTATTTCTCCCTTACCTGCGAGAGCATGAAGGCAGTTGCAGGGGTGAGTGCGTTGCCTGGGGCTCTCGGCGACATCAGCAACAGGGTGTCGCCATCTTGTACGCGTTCTCGCACACGCAGTATAGACCACGGAGTAGCGGCGGCCATGTTAGGGTTGGCATGGGAGTTTGCGCATGCGCAGGGCCATGCTCAGAGGTTGGCAAAGCTAGCGGCGGCCATTACAGGTGAGCAGGAGCAACTAGAGCTAGTGGAGACCATTACAGGGTTGCGCAGGCACAGCACAGCAGGCGCACGTGACCCTAATGTTAAAGAGCTCTGCAAAGAACTACAACTCCCAGCAGCCTCTGGTGACTGTCCTATGATCTCTGTCACATGCAGCCAGACAGCCAATAGGGCTTGCAGCTTCTCCTGCTGGAGAAAGATACATTGTTGTGCACAGACCATGCGAGTCAGTTGGTGCTGGGATAAGGTGGGGGGAGGTTGTGTAGGGAGCAAGTGGCTTCTTACACTAGGCCAGGTTACCCCCAACTCCCCTTCAGTTTGTGGCTGCTCTAGGGAAGTCCCCCTAGGTAGGGACTTTGCCCTGTTAGCAGTCAGCTTAGTCAAGGACACAGCTGCCGTGCTGCTTGCTCTGACAAGAAGGGTCAGTGTTGCAGTGAATCATTTCTGCAGAGCAAAGACAGAGACAGTCTGAGCAGTGAGCTTGCTCAGAAGGAAACCATCAACCAGGAGGAGGACGACATCAATGAGGCTTCGGCATTGGACACAGACGGGTCCTATTCCATTGTTCTGCAGTACCCGGTTGCAGGAGCACCGGGGCAGGTACTATCCAAATCAACAAGTGCATCAACTTACACTTCATCTTAGTGGGCAGCGCTGTCCCACATGTGAGTGGGGTGTGGGACTCTTGGGATTTTTGGGTACAAGGACTTTGGGAATACAGTATGGGGTTAAGGCCCTGCGAGGCGGAGGATAGTTGTGCTTAGTCGTGTTACAGGGTGACACTGAGGGTCACTGTTGATGTCATATTTTGATGTATGTGTATTGTGTTTATCTGTCCATATAGTAAACCTGTGTTATATATACCTTTGGTGTATGTGGTTAATATATGTGGGTCCTATGTAGGGGACATTCTACCCATAGAATCCTACACAAGGGGAGGCGCTGTTATGTAAGATCATTCCAGAGGATACACCCCAGGCTCTCACTGGCGGAGGTTCAGGCCCCCTGTGAACCTAATGGGTAA
This sequence comes from Ascaphus truei, assembly GCF_040206685.1. Taxonomy (NCBI): domain Eukaryota; kingdom Metazoa; phylum Chordata; class Amphibia; order Anura; family Ascaphidae; genus Ascaphus; species Ascaphus truei. The sequence continues at coordinate 90,755,008 of NC_134490.1, forward strand.
AAGCACCACACACCTGGTAACATACATATAAGTACCCCTCACATGCACTCTATCTGCGATTGGAGGTGGGGGAATATGCATTACACAGACTTTTAGACTTATGCCACCCTCAGGTATGGCGGATTTTATGGGCAAATAAAAGTGAAAATGAATGCTGCACCGAGAAGCAGAATGTGATACATCTCATTATAATAAGTGCACCATTCTTCTCCTCCCAGCTCCTCTGTCTGCCACTCCCCCAGTGGTAAGCTAGGGCAGATAGGACAGAAAGATTGATACAGTACTGTAGGTGCAGAATGAAAAATGCCACAGGTTTGAGCCAAACTTGCATTGATACATCCTGTACACCACTAAAACGTCATACCTTTCAAATATATTTCTCACAGAGTGGAGGTGTAGTTTCACTGAATCTTAATGTAGCACATATTTAAAAACTGAAATGATCAATAACTATCAAACATGATCTTTGGGACTGAATACTGTACTAAAGATGAAGCTTGTCACTGAATGACTGAAATTATACTGTATGTAGATAATGCAAAGAAAACCCCTGGCCAAGGTGTGTGTAGACAGGCAAGAGGCCCCAAACTTGTGTGCACTCAGTTACCCCAGCTTTAAGGATAGTGCTAACAATTATAGAAAGGCTGTTAATATACTAGGAATGAGGATGAGTGGGGTAATGGGTTGCACTAGGGCTGGGGGGCAAACAGTCTCTGGGAGGTAATGAATCAAATATAAAAACAGTTTTTAATAATAATAATAATAATAAACAAATAAAATGAATTGGGGAAAATCCACAGTATCAGTTCTGTGTACTAATTTCGTAATATCAGTTTAGACGTACTCCATATGTGAGGAATGTGGGAATCTGTCCTGCGCTTCCGTGTGCAGAGTGGCAGTCTGAGATTGTGTCAGACACTGGGGCAGCGCATGAGGGAGCTTCGCTTGGCCACAGAATTGACCGGTGCAGGGGGCTGTTGGTAGCTTACCTCACCTGCTTCTCCGGTCTGGGGCCTGCTCACCTCGGCTGCTCCTGCGTGCCACCGTCAGAAGAGTTACAGGAAACAATGGCGGATTTCGGCGCAACTGCGCATGTCTGACTCAGAGAGGCTGCTGGGATCTTCAAAAAACTTTATTCGTGGAACACACAAGGGCTAGCACCGCATTCTCCCCTTGAGGGGGAGAATGCGGTGCTAGCCCTTGTGTGTTCCACGAATAAAGTTTTTTGAAGATCCCAGCAGCCTCTCTGAGTCAGACATGCGCAGTTGCGCCGAAATCCGCCATTGTTTCCTGTACTCCATATGTGATCATATCACAAAACAGACTAAATATGGCTGCTAAAGGGTTTCTAATGGTAAGGTCACACTAAAAGTCAGTATATGGCTGGTGTGAAAGGTGCGTGCCCGTGGGAAGGGGTGGTCCTAGAGGTATACCTGTCCATTATGCCCTCAGTGCCAGAAAAGGGGTTAATTCAAATTGTCGCTGAGGGACCACTGAATGCACATTGTCCTGCGTGTGCAAACGGAGAGTTGTCTGCTACTTTATCTTGCCACAAAATGGTTGTCTGCTGATGGATTATCACCAGTGGCAGTAAGTAGGGACCAAGGCAATGTGTCCTATGAATGCCACCTACAGTAATAGTGGTTTTCTGGATAAACTTCACACCAACTAGTTGGCTGCTTGCATATTGTCACCAATGTGGCTGTGTGTAGGGGCCTGCAAGATGCTGCTGTTTGTGGGGCAGCAGATAGAGGGAGCAGTGCTTAATCATGGTGCTCAAACTGCAGGCAGGCAATCATTTTATTGCTCAGACCATTTATTAAAAAGTTATACAGAGCAGTGTGTGGTCACAAATTCTGCTCAGTAACATCCCTCTTGGTGTGATTTATCTTAACTCGTAATTCACACACCTCAGGTATGTGTCAGAGACTGACCAAATTGATTAAAAGCTCTTGTCCTGGTGAGCGCATGCGCGATGGTGGAAAGAATGGAGTCCTGATCACAGAGCTCCGTCCCCACCGGCACATATATTCGAAATAAAACCGGCAAAAAGGAGACTTACAATCATTAAACATAGCGAAGGACAAATAAACATTCGCAGATGGCTTCCAGCAAAACAACGCGGACTAAAAATCAGCAAATATCCACATATCTAAGGAAGAAGGGGGTCACACCATCTGATAAGCCGGGGACTCCCACGCAATCAACTAACATGGATCCCGAGTATGACCCTTCTACAGAAGAAGATAGAGATGGTCCGGCGAAAGGACGTGAAAGAATTCTGTGCCCAAATGCAGAAGTTCTTCAAGACGGAGTTATGGGCCATCAGACAAGACGTGGACGCGATAGGAAAGCGAATGGCCACCTTAGAGGCAACAACAGATGAAACAACTGCTGCCCTGATACAGACTCAAGAACAAGTCAGCACACTACACGATAAGATTAAATTCCTAGAAGATAAGGTGGAAGACGCAGAAAACCGTGACAGATGGTGTAATATACGACTGCGAGGAGTCCCTGGAAATATAACAGACCCTGTAGATTTCACTAACAATTGGCTGGAACACCTGTTCCCGGATAAACCGGAGTCAGAAATCTGTTTGGACCGGTGCCATAGAGCTTTGCACGGCAAGCCGCAAGCAGGAGACCACCTAGAGATATTGTGGCCCGCTTCCACCACTACCGCGTTAAGGAATAGGTGTGCAGGATTGCCAGGGAAGCAAGGTCTCTGGAGTTTGAAGGAGTCAGGCTTCAGGTTTACCAAGACCTTGCTCCAGCTACCCTCTCCAAAAGAAAAGCTCTGGCCCATATCACAAAGACACTCAGGGATAACAACATTAAATATCGTTGGTTATTTCCTTGTGCTTTGCTCTCTATTAAAAATGGTGTAGCACACACCCTACGGAGACCGGAGGACGGGGAGAGCTGTTTGGCCAAACTCGGTGCCACAGGATCACCTCAGGGCCCTTCTCACCCCCCATCAACCAGCTTGAAGGCACCTGCCACCATCGGGAACAAGGCTGGGACTGCCCGTCCCAAGAATGGTTCTACAGTAAGAACAGCGATGCCACAGAAACCCCAAGCACCAAATAAGTTCTTCCCGTGCAGCAGTGCCCTTCTGGAATCCTTACCACATCAACTGTGACTTAAACCTACTAACCACACACCATCAGGCATAAGGACAACTTACCAGGGCCGTTGGAGAATTATGAGTTCTCGGAGCAGTTCCGTCCACCACTTTGGAGCGGCAGCCATATTCCCTGGGTCCTTCTCCGAGGTGAGCGGAAGGCAGAATGGCTTTCCCGCGCTAGAGATCTGACGTCATTGTCAGGCACCTCCCTCTCGCGAGATCTCGGACACTTCCTGGAGATCTCATATTTCCAGGAAGGCTGTACCCCGATATAGAAGCCTGTACCTTAGAGACAACCCCTTTGTAGTGCATAAGCGGAGAGGCGATAGGACGTATAGCCTGCTCCACTCCAGTATATACAAGCCCTGTTCCCTTTTACAGTTACATTAGGCTTTCAAAAATAAATTTACAACAATCACAAAAGCTACAAAATACCATAGGATTATAAATGAATGCATACATGTGCTATATACTTTATAAGATATAACTGGTGTATGCTGTGTGCTATATACATGCTGTATATATGTGTATGCTGTATGTGTGCTGTGTATGTATGTATGTAGTACATATGCTTTTTGTTCACTATTAGTATGCTATATTGTATGCACTATATATATATATATATATATATATATATATATATATATATATATATATATATATATATATATATATATATATATAAACCATAATACTGAGTTAAGTTATGGTGAGTAAAAAAAGTGACAAAAACCCTGCACAGGAAAGCAAATATGGTTGCAGACCTGCCTAAGACATGCAGATGAGCACACAGCTATATTTGCACATATATATATATATATATATATATATATATATATATATATATATATATATATATATATATATATATATATATATATATATATATATATATATATATACTAGGTATGTATGTAGGTATGTAATGTAGATGTATATATATATATATAAACTGTACTGTACTATACTGTATTATGCTATACTATATTTAGCTGTACTATACTATCTATGTACTATAGGCGGGCTATATGTGTATTATATACATATGAGAGGTACATGTGTATATGTATATATGTAGGTACACTAAGAACGTGCTATTTATGCTATATGCTATATGTATAGCTGTACGCTATATGCTGGACACTGTATATACTATGTACTATTATCCTTTATTTTTCACTATCAACACTATTAGTAGTATTATTTTCACCATCAATATACCCCCGTTAATAATAGTTTAGCCCATCACAACACTCAATAACAGCATATTGAACTCTATTAGAAAAAAAAAGACTTATTAGGGGTACCTAAAGATACTATAACACTGTAGTTATTCACATTCAGAGGTTTACTTATGGGTAATATGTAGATATACATATACATAAACCCGAGTTACTTTAGCTGTATACACCCGTATTCAGAGATCTATTTATATGAGGTGTTTACCTAGATTTAGAGGTGTCTAATTAAGTCCAACTTAATGTTGTTAATATTTGGGGAGTTGATTACTTCTATGATTATAATTATAGTACTCGCTATAATTAACACAGAGATTTAAGCAAAAGACAGACACAAATAAGATCCACATATAAGTTATTTAGGTAGTATACATGGTTGAGTAGTGTAGTGTATATATAGTTGTTATGAACTGCACTTTACATAAGAGATATGCAGATTGTTTATGTTTATGTCCCACATAACCTCTGGATAATTATCCTCAAAGGGAATACAGTTAATACAGTTAATGCACTTAATTCATTGTTCACTATTTTATGCACTGGTTATAGTTACGTTTATCTATACTACGGAGATGTTCGCGCCCTACTTGTCTCATGTGTCCATATATCTGTCTTATATGCCTTTTATGTCTCATTTGTCATGTGTCATGTATGTCTTCTCTGTCCCATTTGTCAAACAGTCCATAGAAGTTATATGGGTTAGTCTACCAAACGTTGTTCCATAGTTGTCACGTACAGACAAAGTTTGACTATGTTGACATTAGGTTTTATGGTTTCTCAGGAAGAGTACAATTATTGTCCCTGTTCATATTACGGTTCTCAATGTTATGTGGCACTCAAGACACTCAAGTTAAGCTGCCGCAGTTAATAAGTTAATACATTTATGGAAATTGTGCCGGAGGAGTTATCCCCGGCGACGCACATGTGTTTCTCTTTTTGGTCCCTCAATAGGAGAGACCGACCACAAGTCCCAGGTAGGATTGCCTCCACTACAGGAGTCCGGTCCATCCATCTGATGGAGCCAGTAGACCTACCTACAAGGCACAGGAACAATCCTCGGGGGCTCCCGGGGCACGTTCCTGTTTTTTGTTCATTCCTTATTACATTTTCCTGTTTTTTTATGTTGCTTTTTAACCCACGTTATATCCCTCTTGTAGCTTCCCTTGTTTTGTCTCCCTATCCTTCCTCTGTCCCCTTCCCTACCTCCCCACGGACAAGCGGAGCCCTATGGACGGGACTAACCGACATACCTACGAGAGGAACAACGGATAGATTCACCAGAGCGATGGTCAAAAGTGAGTTTAAGGGTCTTTACACTAGTTACTTCTTCCACTATAACACATGGCGTTAACTTTAATATCTCACAACGTAAAAGGCTTTAATAGTCCAATCAAAAGAAAATTAGCTTTTACGGACCACAAGAGAAAACAGGCGGACGTGTTGTTCTTGCAGGAGACACACTTCAATAAGAACAACCCACCCAAATTCCTAGACAAGGGCTTCTCCCAATATTTCACTTCATCAGCCTTAATCAAAAAAACAGAATCCCATTTGTCTCCCAGACAATTAAACAAGATACTGAAGGCCGCTATATCATTTTAGTAGGAATGATCCACGAACAGCCTATCACATTGGCCTCCCTCTACGCCCCCTGTATACAAGACGCAACTTTCTTTGATAAGTTTTTCAAAATACTAAACTCAGTAGCTAAAGGCTGCGTCATAGTGGCAGGGGATTGCAATATAACACTACATTCAGCTATAGATAGATCAGGAGGAGGAGTCTCTGACAATAAAAAGGCGCAATCCGCCCTTCACAGAGGCCTAAAAGATACCCAGTTAGTGGATATATGGAGAGAGCTCCATCCAACTTCCAGAGATTATACTTTTTGTTCCCACCTACATACCTTATACAGTAGAATTGACTACCTCTTTGTCTCGTGCCACCTGGTTCCTGTGGTCACTCATACAGAGATCCATGATATTTCATGGTCTGACCACGCACCAATAGAGCTAAGGTGCAACAATATCCGGGCCAATCGGCCACGTGCAAACTGGAAACTTAACGAGTCTATTCTTAAGATACCTGAAATATGATCAAGAAATAGTTCAATTTTTCAAAATAAACACAGGCTCTGTGGAATCCCATATGGTACTTTGGGAGGCTCATAAAGCAACCTTAAGGGGCATATTAATTAACATCACAGCTAAGCGAAAACGAGAAAGAGATTCTAAAATTAAAACGCTCCAAACCAAACTACATTCTCTTCTCTTAAACCACAAGTCCAATCCTGATTCACAAACAACACATGATCTAAAAGATACAAAAATTGAACTGAATATGTTATTGACTTCCAGAGCGGATAACTCTCTGAGTTGGTCCAAGAGGAAGTTCTACGAAAAGGCTAAGAGGCCGGATACGATGCTAGCTCGAGCTTTAAAAGATAGGCAATCTAAGTATTGTATTGTATTGTATGTCTTTATTTATATAGCGCCATAAATGTACATAGTGCTTCACAGTAGTAGTACATATCATATAAATAACAAATAATATAAATAACAGATCATGGAAATAAGTGCTTCAGACATACTGTAAAAGTAACATTAAGGAAGGAGTCCCTGCTCCGACGAGCTTACAATCTAATTGGTAGGTAGGGAGAACGTACAGAGACAGTAGGAGGGAAAACTAGTAAGTGCGTCTGCAGGCAGCCAAGCTTTATGTGTCATGTGTCCATGATTATCCAGTGCTATTCAAATGCTTCTTTAAGCAGATGTGTCTTAAGTTGGGTCTTAAAGGTGGATAGCGAGGGGGCTAGTCGGGTATTGAGGGGAAGGGCATTCCAGAGGTGTGGGGCAGAAAGTGAGAAAAGTTAAAGGCGGGAGAGAGCTTTAGATACAAAGGGGGTAGAAAGAAGACATCCTTGAGAAGAACGCAAGAGTCGGGATGGTGCATAGCGAGAAATTAGGGCTGAGATGTAAGGAGGGGCAGAAGAATGTAAAGCTTTAAAAGTGAGGAGGAGAATTGAGTGTGAGATATGTGATTTAATCGGAAGCCAGGAGAGGGATTTCAGGAGGGGAGATGCAGAGACAGATTTAGGAAAGAGTAGAGTGATTCTGGCAGCAGCGTTTAGGATAGATTGTAGGGGAGACAGGTGAGAGGTAGGAAGGCCGGACAGCAGGAGGTTGCAGTAATCGAGCCGTGAGAGAATGAGGGCCTGAGTCAGAGTTTTAGCAGTTGAGTAACAGAGGAAAGGGCGTATCTTTGTGATATTGCGGAGGAAAAAGCGACAAGTTTTAGAAACGTTTTGAATATGAGAAGAGAATGAGAGAGAGGAATCAAGTGTAACCCCTAGGCAGCGTGCGTGGGTGAATGATCGTATTTCCAATAGCAATGTGGAAGGAGGTAGTAGGGCCAGGTATGGGAGGAAGTATAAGGAACTCTGTTTTTGCCATGTTAAGTTTCAGTCGGCGGATGGCCATCCAGGATGATATTCCAGAGAGGCATTCAGAAACTTTGGTCTGTACAGCAGGTGTAAGGTCAGGGGTTGAAAGGTAAATTTGTGTGTCGTCAGCATAGAGGTGATATTTAAACCCAAAAGATGTGATTAGGTCACCTAGAGAGAGTGTGTTGAGAGTAAAGAGAAGGGGTCCCAGGACAGAGCCCTGGGGTACCCCCACAGAGAGATCAATAGAGGAGGAGGAGGTGTTAGCAAAAGAGACGCTGAAGGTACGATGGGAGAGGTAAGAGGAGATCCAGGATAAAGCTTTGTTCCGAATACCAAGAGTATGGAGAATGTGAAGGAGAAGAGGGTGGTCCACGGTGTCGAATGCTGCAGAGAGGTCGAGTAATATGAGCAGAGTGTAATGAACTCTGTCTTTGGCAGCGTCGCGGTCGTCAGTTATTTTAGTGAGGGCTGTTTCAGTAGAGTGAGCAGTGCGGAAGCCAGATTGTAGAGGGTCTAGGACAGAATAGGTGTTGAGAAAGTGTAGCAATCGAGAGAATACAAGACATTCAAGGAGTTTGGAGGCAAAAGGCAGGAGGGAGACAGGTCGATAGTTAGAAGGACAGGTAGGGTCAAGCTTGCGGTTTTTGAGTAATGGTATGACTGTTGCATCCAAGCTATACGCTTAAAATCGGGCATACAAACAGCCAATCCCAAAAAGATAGTATGGTTCCCAATACGACAGAAAGAAAGTGGCACATAATAACAACATGAGCAGAGCTCTAAGAGATTTCTTGGCCAGCTCAAAACTGGGGAGATTGACAGAGCAGGACAGAAGGCTCTGGGCGCCGACTTCACATTAGAAGAAATGTCACAGGCCATTAAAGAACTTAAACCATCAAAGGCACCAGGACCAGATGGTTTCTTGGGGCTATACTATAAGAAGTTCTCAAATTCACTTGCCCCACGGCAGCTCCACATGTTCAACGCTATATTAGCAGGAGCCCCAATCCCTGGAGATATGCTGCGGTCGTCTATATCTCTAATACATAAGCCTGGCAAGGATCCGCTGAATTGTAAAAGCTATAGGCCAATTTCTTTAATCAATACCGATATAAAAATCTATGCTAAATTGTTGGCCAACAGGTTAAGTCTAATCCTACCCAGACTAATACATCCAGATCAGGTCGACTTCATCAAAGGAAGGAAGGCAGCGGATAACACCCGGCGATTTATTGATCTGCTAGAATTGGCAAATAAAAACAATGCTCAAACCATGTTATTAAGTCTGGACGCCAAAAAAGCTTTTGATAGGATTGACTGGCCATATTTAAAAGAGACGCTAGCAGCATTTGGCTTCGGAGATCGGGTGAGTGGAGCGATAATGTCGCTGGTCTCAAGCCCATCTGCCAGGGTTATACATCAGGGCTTTCCCTTACTTCCATTTCAAATTCAAAGCGGCACAAGACAGGGGTTCCCTTTATCTCACCTCCTGTTTGCCCTCTGTATCGAACCTCTGGCAGCACGCATTCGTGATAATCCTGATATCTCTTGGTTAAACGCATACGCTCAATCCCATAAAGCGGCCCTGTATGCAGACGATATCTTATAAATCATCTCAAAACCCCTCACCTAATTACCAAATCTATTTGATCTACTAGACAAATTCTCCAAAGTCTCTGGGTTTAAAATAAACCAATCCAATTCTGAAGCTCTGAATATCAATCTCCCTAGACATACGGAGAAACTACTGAAACTAAATTTCAAATTCAATTGACAGAAGAAGTCTATAAAATATCTAGGGATTCATATCACCAAAGATGCAAAAAGCATCTACAATGCAAATTATCCCAACCTAATCTGGACGTTAAAACAGGACCTAATCAGATGGTCCTCCAAGAAGATTTCTTGGATAGGTAGGATACATAGCGTTAAAATGAATCTACTTCCCCGTATCCTATACCTCTTCCAGACACTACCAGTGCCACTCAAACTGAAGGATATACTCTCACTTCAGTCTCCAATATCTAACTTTATCTGGAATGGGAAGAAACCGAGAGTAAATAAATTAAATATGAAAAGACCTACCTTAGCTGGTGGCTTAGCGGTACCCTGCCTGTTATCATACTACAAAGCGGCTCAATTAAGTCATATTATACAATGGCATTCAGACCCTACATTGAAGAGATGGGTGGTTGCTTCGGTTTGGGAAGCAACGAGAATCAAAAACTCACTCACATCAAGATGCTCTCTGATGTCACCCATTTGGAACAACCCGAGTTTTGCACCTGGCCTAATTGGTAGCAGTAGTTCTATCTGGAAACTAAAAGGATATAATAGATTCAAAGATATGGAAGGATATAATCTAAAAATCAAAACATTCGACCATATCAGACTAGAAAAAGACATTCCCCACACAGAATTTTATAAATACCTCCAGATTAGAACATTCTACAACAAATCCGCCCCATACCCTCCCCTAACGAATTTCGAAAACTCTGCCGGGTAGAAACCGACACTAAGGGACTTATATCTACGATCTACGGAGAGGTAGTCGAGTCTGCCACATCTAGACAGCAAACACCTTTATTCCAAAACCAATGGGAGTTAGACCTAGGGGAAACCCTAGAGGATGAAGATTGGGATTCCATATTCTTAGCCACCGCCAAAAGTTCCATATGCACAACACTGAAGGAGAACGCATATAAAGTCCTTATGAGGTGGTACCTCACCCCACTCAAATTATCTAAGTTCGCTTCAGGGTACTCCCCATTGTGCCCCAAACAATGTGGAGGAACAGCTGACCTGTTACATATGCTGTGGTCCTGCCCGCAGATCTCCCTAGTTTGGGAACAAATCAGGAATTGGATTCAGAGGATTTTCGACCTCTCTATTCCCCCAGACCCATGGCTGTTTCTCTTAAACAGACCCTTAAAAGACCTGTCAGAGTCGCATAATAAACTCATTGCACATTTTGCAATAGCAACGCGGTGTGAGATCGCAGCATTATGGAAACACCCCGATATTCCAATTATCCCAAAGATTCGGAACCGTATTTGGTTTATTTGCTAGATGGAAAAATTAACAAGCTTAGTTAATGACACTGGCGACAATTTCCTAAAAGTCTGGACCCCTTGGTTAGCACAGACAGACATCCCCGGGGTAGAGTGTGACACAATTTGGCTATGATAGTAATAGATGAGTTCTCCTTCAGAGAGGTGAAGCCCGTACCCACAACAAATACCTCACACACCATGAGTTCGCTCATCTATACCTTGCCTCAGCTAATGCGGCTAATCGGCGACAGTAAAGATGTCTCAACAGCCCTCAGAGGCCATTCCATCCATCCCCTCCGATCTCCCATTCCTATCCTACACCCCTTCCCTCCTTCCTTCCCCCCTCCCCCCCCTTTTTTTTTTTTAAATTATTATAATTTATTATAATTTATTACTGTTATTATTATCCCCCAACCCCTCACAATAAGAGAGACTATCCTCTCCCGCACAGTTAAGTAGGGCTCGAAAAATCATGTGGGTCAATTATGCGTAATTTAATGTTTACTATATGCTAATCTGAACAATGTTTATTTGAATGTTTTTTTTATGTATAACAAGCATATATTCATAAATAAAATTTAAGTTAAAAAAAAAAAGCTCTTGTCCTACAGTACATACATAACCCTGTGGTAAAGGAAATATGAGGACAAGGGGAAGGGAGAGGTGAAGCTTGAAACTTCGGCTGAGTTTTCCTTAGGTCCGGTGCTGACATCCCTGAGTACCTGATCATAGAAACAGATGCAAACGAAAGTCAGAACTGCTGCAATGCAGCCTCTGTATATTGATACCGGCTCCCAGTGTCTGTGGTCGAGGAGTGCATGACGCGCAATTCATGATGTCATGTGATGCTTAACCTGACGTACCTTTCACCTTTCGCTTTTCCAAGGGTAAGTGGGAATACAGCCTACATTGCAGCACTTCTGACTCCCGTTTGCATCTCCTTCTAGCATCAGATACTCGGTGGTGCCAGGAGTGACCTAGGAACACGTCAGCCAAAGTTGCTACAGTAGTTTCACCTCTCCCATCCCCCCACCTTCCCTTTACCACAGGGTTATGTATGAGTTAGCTGCGGGAACTACAAACATATGGCACAGTTGTATATGCAGAACCTCAGAAATTGTCATTTAGATATGTTTTATGATGCAATTCTGACCCCCTCAGAAGATACAACTTAGTACAATGGCCAATTTTCACACTACATGAAATGTAAGAGATTTTCCTATATTTTAGACCATGCCAGCACAACATACGGCCCGCGGGCCGCCTGGCCTCTCTATGCGGCCCACGATGACTCCGGCCGTGCCCCAGTTAATTAATTAAATAATAAATAAATAAAATAAAAACAAAGTTAAAAAAATGGCGGCGATTCCCCGCGGTCCCGGCGCGCATGTGCAGGGCCCGCTCCCCCCCCCTGCTCCCAACGTGGGATGGAGGGGGAAGTAGCAGCCAGCTCCTTCTGCGGCCTGCTTCCCACTGCTTCCCTCCATGGCCAGCTTCCCGTGTCCCCACAAGCTCACCTCCCGTGGCCCCCCCACGAGCTCACCTCCCGTGCTTCCCAACCCGAGCCCGCGCCCCCCCCCAAAGCCCGCTTCCCCAAGTCCACCTCCCGTCCCGGGCAGCTGCCGCAGGGATATCGGAGGCAGGAGGGGAAAACGCCCGGCGGCAAGCTGCACCCACCCGGTCAAGGTAAGTCACTGTCACCCACCCAGTCACTGTCACCCACCCAGTCACTATCACCCACCCAGTCACTGTCAAAGTCACTATCACCCAGTCACTGTCACCAAGTCACTGTCACCCTGTCACCCAGACACTGTCACCCTGTCACCGTCACCAAGTCAGTCACCGTCACCCACCCAGTCACCGTCTCCCACCCAGTCACTGCCACCCACCGCCATTCACCCACCCACCGCCATTCACCCACCCACCGCCATTCACCCAACTCTCATTCACCCACCCACTCACCCACCCACCCAGGCAGGCAGCCACATGTCTTTTGTTAAAAATATAAAACATAAACTGGTTGCATTGTAATGTTTTTTTCTGTATCACAATAAGAAAACAGTTAAGTAAAAGTTGCGCGCTAATAGATATTTTTTCGTGGTAGGTGCGCTATGGGTTCGGGGGGGTGCGCTATGGGTTAGGGGGGGGGGCTGCTCCTTTCATTTGTCCCGGGCCCCATGATTTCTGTTGGCGGCCCTGTGGGTGATGTGAGGTGCATGGGGGGAGAGGGTGATGTGAGATGCAGGGGGGGAGGGTGATGGGAGGGTGATGGGAGGTGCAGGGGGGGAGGGAGGAGGGTGATGGGTGATGGAAGTTGCAGGGGGGAGAGGGTGATGGGTGATGTGAGGTGCAAGGGGGGAGGGGGAGGAGTGATGGGAGGTGCAGGGGGGTGATTGGAGGTGCAGGGGGTGATTTGAGATGCAAGGGGGGTGATTTGAGGTGCAAGGGGGTGATGTGAGGTGCAGGGGGGTCATTGGAGGTGAAAGGGGGGTGATTTGAGGTACAAGGGTGGGTTATTTGAGGTGCAAGGGGGAGAGTGATGAGGTGCAAGGGGGGAGAGCGATGTGAGGTGCAAGGGGGGAGAGGGATGTGAGGTGCAGGGGGGGGTGATATGTGTGCTGTGCAGGGGGGTATTGTGTGTTTGATGTGGAGTGTGTGGGTGAGGGGAAGAGATGGGGGTATGAGAGATAGATGGGGAGTATCGCAAAGGTTGATAGTGTGGGGTGCTGGAGGAGATATGAGGATGATGATGAGGGGTGCTGGGGGAGAGATGATGATGGATGATGAATGATGGATGATGGATGATGGATGATGGATGATGGATGATGGATGATGGATGATGGATGATGGATGATGGATGATGGATGATGGATGATGGATGATGGATGATGGATGATGGATGATGGATGATGGATGATGGATAATGGATGATGGATGATGGATGATGGATGATGGATGATGGATGATGGAGATGATGATGATGATGATGATGATGATGATGATGATGATGATGATGATGATGATGATGATGATGATGATGATGATGATGATGATGATGATGATGATGATGAGCTGGAGGAGAGATGATGATGATGGTGATGATGATGATTTTACCCCCTGCGGCCCAATTTTTTTTTCCTTGAAGCAGTTCGGCCCTTCTCACCTGTTTTAGACAAATGGACTGATTTGGAGTTCACAGAAATAGCAGTAGCATTAAAAGCTTAGTGCTACTCCATCGCTATTTTTGGCATTACGACCCAATTTAGAGTTAGGCAGCAGAGCGCTATTATCAGCTCGTCTGAATCTGATCAGGAGGTCTTAGGTTAGCACCATTGGCTATGCTTAATTTCCCCATCTATGATTATGTTTTTTTAAATAAATTATATATGTGTGTGCGTAATAAATCTGTACACACCCTTGAGAAATGTTACTTTTGGGGGACTGACACTAGTCTACAACTGAGCATGCAGTGAGTTTGCACTATGACTGGTTAGTCACAGCCAACCCCAAATTATTGGCGAGAAAAGTTTACACCACTTTAAATATTTTTTTTTTAAAAGTAAATACAATATAAAAAATTAATAGAGAGATGCAGGCGTTGATACATCTCATTGTAATTTGTGCATCTTGAAATCCTCCCCCACTCCTCCTATTGATTAAAATCACAATATGACATTTATGGATAACAGATTGGAGAAAGACCTTGGTACATTGACACAAAGAGATGAAAGATTACAATTATGCAATTTGTATCAATTTTGCTTCATATTTGTATTGGTACATCACCCAAACAGAGCTTTGCAAGGTTCATGTTTCCCAATTGACTATCCCTATTATCTTACAGCACAAAAAACAGTAAAAGATTGCTCTGCCCAGCAGTGTATCTGTTTTTGAAAGATGACAAAATGGTTTGATTTTTGTATTTTTATTTAAGATGTATTTGGCTTGGTATGAAAGTAGTTCATTTTCATACAAGAAAAAGTGTAGGTAATTGATGCCAGATTCAGAATTTGACTTGAAGTATAAATATAGTAGACGTTATTGCTTGTGCATTGTAGCAAGATACACACAATGCACCAGCAGATACCATTGTCTTTGAATTAGACGCATGTGAAAAAGGGTCAAGGTGAATGCACCATTGCTTGCTATAACCAGTGTCCCATGATTATCTTCATACAGTTATACCATGTAACAGCTTTGAGTATTTCTGAGCGCCTGGTGGGTTAACACATTGTTTACCCGTCACATATATCTATATGGTTTTGCAGGCAGCTTGAAATCCATTGAAACGGAGGACATTTGTTTGTATCATTGGAATATTGATATTTTATTGCAAGAGGAATGATTCCTCCTTTTTCAATTTGAAGGCTGATGGTGACTAATATAACTTTAGTAATTTTTATACCCAATTTTTCATATTTTTTCTCTTTTTTTGATTCTTTTGATTTTTGGTTTTTAGTATTGAATTAAAATAGTTATACGTTCATTATGGATGAGGAACAAGAGATAGTGACTGAATTACCAACTACCTATGTTCAAAAATGTGGTAATAATACAGAAAGGGTTAAAAGAGCCCTCCATATTTTTGATGAAGTTTCAGAAAATATAATCTGTGAGAATTCAACTGATCTTATAGATCATTTTGTTAAATTGGAAAGACTTTTGACACAGGACATACGCGTATTTTGGGACATTACCACCTTGGAAAATTACCTGAGAGTTAAGCGTATACCCAGGGGATTAAGAATAAAGAAAATGCCATCATTTGGTTTCCCCAACAAGGATTTTCAATTTCATTGGAGGAAAATATTGGATGAGTGTTCTAAACAGCTTATGGAATTAATTGTTCGTGCTAAGATTAGTGAGAAAAAAGCTTTAACATCTGAAATTGATTCTTTAAAAAAAGAATTGTATAGATTTAAGGATATGGATACATTTTCTCATAACGATAAGATTTTATTACAGAACATCGAGAAAATGGAGAAAGGAGTTATAGCCAAAAAGCAGGATACATTTTTCCAGAGATAGGACTGATTATGAAATAAATCAGGTCTATTTCTGGGAGAGACCTGTCCCCATACGGGATTTTTCTAGACCCAGAAATCCCTCTCATTCTACACCACGTAGATGGTCATCAGAGGAAGACATCAATATCCAAAAACCTAACACAAGATCTATTTTGAAGTCACTCTATATAGACCGTAGACCAAGCTTTGACACTGATTCTTCAGATAACAATGAAAGACCATCTGTATCCTTTTCTACACAAGATAAACACACCAATAGAGACTCTGAAGGTGGCTATTTTGATAAGACCTATATGACAAATCCTAGAGAAGATCGTTCAAGACCCACTTATTCTAACTTGGACATTACTCAGTCTAAAAACTTAAAAAGTGCAGAAGGGGCAAGAAGAACAGAAAAACCATAAGGGGCAGACAACAAGAGGAAAAAATACTCTTAGATCCAACATTAAATAATGTAATTAACATTTCTGATATTACTCTTACATCGTCTCAAGTGTTACTATTGAACAAGGGCCTTAATTACGCTCCTCACAAGAATTTTGATTTATTTTCAACTATAACTGATCTTCAAAAATACACGAGGAAATGGGCCCTTAAGAAATTGTTTCCAAGAAAAACTAACATTGTTCAACCTTTGATTAATGTTTCAAACACTTACGATGTTAATGTTGATATGGCCAATAGAAATGTTTCTTCTTTTGCTGAGAATGCCTTTGATTTTGATATGCAATCTCTATATGAGGAAGGATGTACTGACGTTACTGTAGACCCCCCCTTTTTTCGGCCATATAGATTCCAATCTGAGAAAACGATCATCATTTATTCCAAATAATACCAAGGGATTATGTGTGTCGACCTTTGAGAGGTTGGTAGATAGGGATCTGAGGATACTGGCTAAGGGCTACTCTTTCTCGGATTCATTCTATACATCTGACAATCTAACTCAACAAGAGAGATCTGATCTGGATCTATTAAAGAAAAATAAATGTATTACTATAAAAAATGCCGATAAAGGGGGAGCTATAGTCATACAGTCTTCCGCCAGATATAGAGATGAAGCTCTTAGACTGTTGAGCAATACAGAATTTTATGTTCGATTAAAAACAGATCCTACTAAAATGTTTCTTGGAGAGCTTAACAGGCTGCTTCAGCTGGGGGATACATTATATGTTTTAAACAATAAAGAGAGACAATTCCTGGCATGTGAATTTCCCATTATCCCCGTGTTCCACCATCTCATAAAGATTTGTAAATCACCGGAGAACCCTCCGGGGCGACCCATTGTCTACAGTATTGGATCTTTGGGAGATGGTGTTTCACGTTATGTGGATACATTTCTTCAGACAATTGTGAAAACCTTACCTTCATTTATTGAAGATACAACAGCATTGTTAATATGCTTAAAATACATTGTTTGGAAGGAGGGATATAGATGGGTCACCATGGATGTCACATCACTATATACTATCATTGAACATAAACACGGCTTGCAGGCCATTTACCACTATTTTCAATCTTCTTCACTTTCAACAGCACAGATCACTTTTATTAATGATTCTATTCTTTTTCTATTAACACATAACTATTTTCTTTTTGATTCACAATTTTTTCTTCAGAAACAAGGCACAGCTATGGGGACTTCTTTTGCACCCTCATATGCTAATCTCTTTATGGGCTTGTGGGAATCTTTTCACATTTATGGTAGCACAAATAAATTCCGTTCTAATATTATTTTCTACAAACGTTTTATTGAGGATTCGTTTTTTATTTGGGATGGTGATCTTGATAGTCTTCACTCTTTTATTCACAATATAAATTCAAATGATATTAATCTTCAATTCATGTTTCAAACTGATATTAATAAAATTAATTATCTTAATGTGACTATCCATGGTGATCCAATCACAGGTATACAAACGAATATATTTACTAAACCCCATGCCAGGAATTCTTCTCTACATGCGAATAGCAGTCATCCCAAAGCATTGATCCGTGGGATCCCGAAGGGTCAGTTCCTGAGATATAAACGTCTCTGCTCTAACCAGGATACATTTTTACAACATTCAAAAGTATTAGGTTCTAAATTTTTGTCTAGGGGGTATTGCAAAAGAGATGTGGATATGGCCTTCTTGAATGCTGAATCTGTAGATCGGGCTAATCTGATTACACACAAAAAAACCAAGGATAAAAATAAAAACAATAATAAAAAAACAACATTTGTGGATAGTCCTTTGTTTATTACAAAATACAGCAAGCAGGCGTCACAAATTAGACAAATAGTCTCTAAACATTGGAATATACTGAAATTGGATAAGGATTTGGAGTCTTTTACCAAATCTGGACCCAAATTTGAATTCAGGAAGGCCAACACATTAGCTTCATCTATCTCTAGGAGTTTATTTCAATCAACACGTCAATCCCACATAGGAAATATACCCAAGGGATTTCACAGATGTGGTTTTTGTAAATATTGCAAATTTGCATTACCCACTAAGAGAGTACACACACATTGTTTCCCAGAAGTAAACATAGGATTAATACATTTATCAACTGTCAAACGAGTTATGTTATTTATGTCATCACATGTGGATGTAAATATAAATATGTGGGCAGAACGATTAGATCGTTGTACATCAGGATCTCTGAACATATCAGATTAATTAACAAAAAGGATTTATTCCACCCAGTGTCTAAACACTTCTCACAATGTCCACTTGGTGGATTAAGGAATTTTACATTCTTTGGTGTTGAACACATCCTTATTAATGTTAGAGGAGGTGACAGGTTAAATCGCTTAAATAAAAAGGAAATGTCATGGATTTTTTCTCTTAATACTTTACAACCTTATGGTTTAAATGTGGAATGGGAATTAAAACATTTCCTTCATGATTAATTTCCACTCTCACCAGTTTTTTCCTCTTCCCCCCCCCCCCTTTCCTCCTCCCCTCCCCCCCTCTTTTTCACCTCCCCCCTCCTCCCCCTCCTTTTTTTCACCCCATCATTATTCGTTATTTTATCTTTTATTATTATTATTATTCATTATTATTTTTTAATAATATCTGTGACATTTCTTTTGGACGCATTTATAATGGTTCAATTGCTACTCTCAATTATCCCTTGTTATATTTCATTCCATGTTTAAGATAAATGCATTACTATGTTTCAAAGTACAACATGTTACCTCTTTTGGATACATTGATACTAGGTTTATTGACACATTCTACTATCTCTCGTTATGCTTCATCCTATAAATATGGGTATATTATAGAATTATAGATTTGTTGTTTGAGTTAGGCATTTGTGTGCACACCATCTTATTTAGCTTTGTTTTTATTTGTTTTTATTTGTGACCAACTCATTATTGATTTCTTTTTTCATTGTATAATATATGTTTGCGTAATATGATTATTTTCATATGACACATTTATACTTTGGACAATAGTTTTTTGGTCATTATTTTAATTGTCTTTTAACTTTACATTAAATTTGGGCTACAGATACAGGTGCTGCAATTTACACACACTATAATAGGGTGTTTGTCATGCAAACAGATCACTCTTTGACCAAGGCCTGATGGGCTGAAACGCGTCAGAGGATCCGTTTGCACACTGTGCCAATAAAGTTTTTATAGTCACTACATCAGCCTTCTCTTATCTCTTCACCTC
This sequence comes from Ascaphus truei, assembly GCF_040206685.1. Lineage (NCBI taxonomy): Eukaryota > Metazoa > Chordata > Amphibia > Anura > Ascaphidae > Ascaphus > Ascaphus truei. Next base: position 90,774,566 of record NC_134490.1, read on the forward strand.
GGCTGTGCTGCGTCTACACCTCCTGGGGGAGGATTTAAATTGAATGCACCATTGCACTCGCTGGTGTGCGGCAGCAAATACAATAATGTCTGCTACATCTGTATCTCATTATGATATGTATGTTGTGTAACTCCTCCCTAACATAGCTATTACCGTATTTGCTTAAACTTTCACTAATGTAAGTGGAGCAAAATGCAGAAAATATCGTTTGATACAAAAGCAATAAAAGCAATGTTATTTATATTCTCTTTGTGCAGTACATAAATGTAACAAGCCTTGGGGCCATATTTACTAAGACGTATTCCTCCTCAATAGCCGTTCCATGCTGGGAGACACATTATAGCCTATAAATGTCTATTGTATATCAACTCTATTCTATCTGCAGGCCATATCCCTAAGACATGGAAAACTGCCAGAGTTGTCCCAATCTTCAAAAGTGGAGGACAAAAACACTATCTCAAACTACAGTCCAATCTCTCTTCTCCCAATACTATCCAAAGTCATTGAAAAATGTGTTCACTCCCAATTAATCGATTACTGTACCAAGACAAATTTCCCTAGCCAATTCCAATCTGGATTTTGCCCCAAACACTCCACAGTAACTACCCTGCTAAAAGTTTGCAATGAGATTCAGTGTGGAATGGAACTGGGACAACTTACTGGTGCAATATTCCTAGATTTTGCAAAGGCTTTAGATACTGTTAATCATGTTATCTTGCTTAACAAACTCCAGAGCTCTGGAATAGGTAAGCATGCTTTAAACTGTTTTCATTCCTACTGTACCAACCAGATATATCCCAACATATGTCTATCTCAGGCTCTAAGTCCAACCCCTTGGATATCAACTGTGGTTTCCCACAAGGCTCTGTTCTGGGGCCCATACTCTTCTCAGTGTTCATCAATGATCTTCCTACAGCTTGTAAGGGAGCTTCAATACACATGTATGCAGAGGACACAATTTTATATGCACACAGCCCTAGCCTTTCCGACCTTTAAACATACTTCAATCTGACATTTTTAGACTTGAAAATTGGAATTCCCCAGACAAATTGTTTTAAACACTGACAAGACTGTAACAATGGTATTTGGGACCAAAGCTACATTTTTAAATCTTCCAATGACTGAGCTCCACATCAGAAACAATGCTAATTCCACCATACCTCCTGTTACTAGTTTTAAATACTTGGGCATATGGTTTGACTCCCATTTTACATTTGGGATGCAAATTGATACTGTGACATCCAAAACCTATGTCAAACTAGGTGCACTTTACAGGAACAAATCCTCCCTAAGTCTGCTGGTCAGAAAGCGTATTGCACAGCAGATGCTAATGCCAATTATCGACTATGGAGACATAGTATATGGCTCGACACCCCAATCCCACCTTAACAAACTTGACACCCTCTACAATGCTATGTGCCGTTTTGTTCTCAAATGCAACTACAACACACATCACTGTAAAATGCTCAAAGAACTAGATTTGGGTTGCACTTTAATACCCTGACATCGAAAATCTATGGCAACCTAGGTGTACTTTATAGTAACAAATTCTCCCTATGTTGGCTGGTCAGAAAGCATATTGCACCTCAGAGGCTAGTGGCAATTATCGACTACGGAAACATACTTTATGGCACAGCACCCCTAGCCCCTTAGCAAACTTGATACCGTGTACAATTCAATATGCCATTTTGTCCTCCAATGCAACTACTACACACATCAATGCAAAATGCTCAAAGAACTAGACTGGCCATTACTTAAGTCTAGGAACAAAGTTCATCCTTCCTGTTTTGCCTTCAAATACTTTCTGGGCAAGCTACCCATCTATCTGAACAAGCTCCTCATCCCTACCACATGCAGCACCTATCATCTGAGATCTGCCTCCAAAGACTGTTCATGGTCCCAAAGCTCAACAAAGTATCAGGTCGCTCCTCTTTCTCTTGCCGTGCACCGTGACTAAATTTAGCAGTGCAGCTCCTTACTGTAAGTACAAGGGAAGTAGGTACCAGGTCTGAGTCCCTGATTGGACACACACAGGCCTAGTCCCACCATCTCCCCTGTCAATCAAGAAGCTACTGTGAGTGGGGAAAGCCCATTATAACTCCTGGCATCTTGTTCTTACCAGGACTTAATGCCAGGAGGGGGCAGACTGGTAGCCAGAAACCAGTCCTGGCTATAAATATATAAACAGATCTAAACTACTTTTTGTATTTATAAACTTCCAATTCTACTTTCTTTTTAACATGATGTATCTCTCTCTTTTTAGGACATAAATATTGTATACATCTTTTTAAAATAAGGTCCAGAAAGATATGAATAGGCTTTAAAAGTCTTTAAAAGTGCAGCCCTACTTAGTAACCAATATTGGAGATGCAATAAGTCAAAATCCATTTATTAGATTCTTTTGAAAATTGCAGCGCTTATTGATGAATTTTACATAAATGCGCACTCTAAAACATTTTAACTGTCTCCACACAAATTATGCATTTCCTGAACAAAAAATGCGCCAAGGAATTTCACTATCAAGCATGTGATAAAGATAATTGGAATAACAAAATATAAATGGGAAAAAATATTTGATTTTTTAGTTAGTGACACTATCCTTGCAATATAACCAACTAAAAAGACTCACTTGACGAGTATATTATATGCTGGGTTTGTTCATTCAAAATACATAGTTGCTGTCGTGGCTCATCACCTTCTGAAAGGCAGAATGTCAAAAAAAGTTTGGCATAATCAGACAGCAGAGATCAGAGGAAAATCAGGCACGAGATGAATGCACGTCATTGGACACATGGTACACTTTTATTTTCAAAGGTTCTTACGGGTCAAAAGCTTGAAAATCAATAGAATAGCTTGTGGTGAGATGTTTGATAGCTACTTTTATTAAACAAAAAAAATGTGTCAAATGTTCTTTTGCCTCACTTGTTTTAGTGATGAAAAAGTCTAACATCCAAGAAGGACCACCACTTACAAAAAAAAAAGAGTCACTCATTTAAAGGTATTAACAGTCTTGCCAGAAACTCTATATCCATTAACGCTCTAACAGATTTCAGTTCAGTACTGATTTAGACACAAAGGGGAATCATGACTGCTATTTATTTGCTTGTGTTCTTAAAGCTGCATTTTACTGTATGTCAAAGAGAAACTCGGCTTTCTTCTTCAGCCAAAGAAAATGAGCATTGTACACTGTATATTACAATCAGTGTGCACAGCTTCATACATCATAGGAACTAATGGCAAACATACTGTAAGTATAGATGTCAATATAGTTAATGCCCTTGTCGTAATGTAAATCACATTATGATAAAAAAAAAAAATATATATATATATATATATATATATATATATATATATACTGTATATCACAACAAATTTATGAGCACACACTCCTAATATGCATAAATGTAAAACAATTGAATTAAAAAAATAAGACAAACAGTATGACCATTAAAATACATGGAATAACTATTGAGATATACAATAAAAATTAATGTAAATGGAAGCGGTATCCGCTCAATTGGTCACTGTTTTATTTTATATATATATATATATATATATATATATATAATATATATATATATATATATATATATATATATATGATCGTATATATATATTTATACTTCTCCAATTACTGTGTATATTTTTATGAGTATGTTCTTTTAAAGTTACAGGGTTAAAGATATTTATATCTCTACTCAATTAACCTATCAGGTTCATATTTATCCTATATAAGCTCATCAATTACTCCCTATGTTACACCCTTGAAGAAGTCGGTGCTACAGCTGACGAAGCGCGTAGGTTATGTCACTGTTTCCACCAGCTGGTGTGGGAGGAGGGCCGAGCAACATTAGGAGTTTGGAGAGTGTAGAGTGGAGAGCACTGGCTTTATCTACATCGGAGGTTATTAGTGGGACTTGCAGCGTGTGCGCCTGCACTTGGCTTTCCAACAGCCATTTCTCGTCTGCTGCCACATACCCTTTTGGAGAAAATTGGCTGTCGTGTGTGGGGGGTATTGAGGAGACAGGACAGCATCTCTAGTGCTAGCCTGAATCAGCGTTACCATCTTTATTGTACAACTGCCGGCACAGTTGACGGAGGGACGCGGAGACCTCGTGGGATCTATCGCGGATACACTTACTTGGTGAGATCGTTCCCATACCCCACTCTGCCTTCATCCTGTGAAACCATCAATAAGTTGCAATTTGTAGCCTGACTTGCTACTTAGCACTCCACACTGCTATTTATCTCCACCTATCCATTCCTATTGCTACTTTCACTATCAATTGTTTTGCAATCCAGCATTTTGGTATTTGTGTGTACATAATTTTATCCATTCATTTTTTATATATGTATGATGTTTTGATAAGGCTCCAGCGGTTCTCATTATATATATATTTCTTATTTCCTTTTTATATTTTTTATTCTTATTTTCTAGATTATATATTATTAGGTTATAATATGCTGCCACCCCTTTATGTGTGTATTTGTCATGTGTGTTATCTTGGTTTAATAATATATTTTTGTATATAACACATATATATATATATATATATATATATATATATATATATATATATATATATATATATATATATATATATTATTTATATTATTTAATAGATAACAGGGGTCAATTTACTTTATTTAATTTTATCCTTCTGGTCCAGATCATCAAATTGAATCATTTTAAAGTAGTTTATATAATATTAGTAATGAATTTGAGCATTAAGTCTGTTTTATATATATGTGCATTAGGTCTTTTAGATCCTTTCAACAATATGTGTTAATCCTTTCTGTATACTTTTGTCCATGATCTGCCATTTGTAGAGTCAGTCATTTAAATTATGTGCCTTAATGGGAGCAGTTTATCCAGTCACGCCCCACCTCACCAGCAGATTATGAGTTAAACAATTACCCTATTATGGGTTGCTAAGTGATGGTCTGGCTATAAATGGGCAGGACTTCATCCCATACATCATCAGCCCTTTGAGAAAGTCGTCCAGTGGTGACGAAACGCGTCAGGGATACTGAGAGCGCAATTACGTCACTACGACGCTGCGCACGCGCACGAGGCCTAATCCAGCGTGGGAACTATACGGCGGCCATTCGGAGTGGAGAGCTGAGTTTTCTGGACGGCAAACAGGCAGCTAACGGCACCCCAGGAATCCGGAGAGCGGTGACAACATTGGCAGTCCTGAAGGAGTCCACAGAGACGCTATTCCGCAGTAAAGAACCGGATGGTGGTGATATATTCACAAACTGCCTTTTTATCATTTTTATCTTGTGAGTGTGATTCTTCCCCCCCCCCCCTTTCCCTTCCTTTTTACAATAAATACACAGTGTTATGCTATGGGGCGTGCGCTCTCTCTCTTTTTATGTTTATATATATATATATATATATATATATATATATATATATATATATATATATATATATATATATATATATATATATATATATATATATGCAAATACAACTGTATGCTCATCTGCATGTCTTAGGCAGGTCTGCAACCCCGCCTTTCCCCATCATCACCCAGCATACAGCACTTCCACTGCAGCAAGGGATTCTGGGAAATGACATGCAAATGAGCACACAGTGTCACTTTTTGCCTCAAAAACCATTTTTAACATGGTTCCCTATAGGCTTAAGCTTGCTGCATGGTCACAGCTTTGAGCATAGCCAGGGTTAAGGTGCATACCCAGAAAACCACCCACAGACAGCTGTTTCGACCTTGATGGGTCTCATCAGTGTGGGGTTGATTTTAGCTGGGTATGCAAAGAGGCTATGGGATAGGCTAAACCATAATACTGAGTTAGTATTTTCAGGATAGTAGTTTTGTCCCGATGAATGCCCCTTGCAGATGATCACTAGTAAAATGTATGTATTTGTATACATAATATTACAGTACCAAAACCATAAATTATCATTATGATTGTACATTAAGCTGAAAAGTGCAGTTCCTATGTTTACAGTACAAACATGACTAACACAGTTTTTTTTATGTCTTTAGAATAAAAGACCCTCCAACATATCAAACCTGAAAATACTGTAAGAACACTTTAGTTCCTCCATCAGTGTGGTTAGTGGAGCTTACCAGCAAGTTGAACTAAAAATGTATTTATAGTATTTCTATATATACATTATATAGTATTATTATTATTATTATTATTATTAGTCCTGTGGAGTAACACTTGTGTGGACTTGGACTATATGGCTTTTTACAGTCTATTTACAGGTAAATATGGTCTACTCTGTTCTCACACCTTAAGGTTTGTGCTTCCCTCTGTTTCTGTTTATACAACATATAACTCTTTTTAATACTGTAATTACTTGTATTGTTAAACCTTTGGCTGTGGCCAATCCATACAAGTAATTCTTCATATACAGAAAGAAACATCTCTACATTTTATCTACAGTTGTTGTTTTGCTGTTTTGCTTATACTAAAAGATAGTAATGACTGTGAGCTTGTTGTTGAGCTAATTGTGTTAGTATGTGTTTTTTATACGATTGCCCTTCAATTGTTGACTAAGGCGTTTTACAAATAACCTCCAGGATATACAAATAATTGCCCTATTCCTTCATTTTGCCAATACCGCAAACAGCAATGCATATTTTCATCTTAGCCGAAGTACTTTTGCAAACCACACAAAGGACAATACTTTCATACGACAGAAATGTCAGTATTCATTGATCTACTGTACTAATAGAATGAACATTTTATCTGAAAACATATCTGATGATAGCCGTTACACTTTCATTAGCACATATTGTAGCATACATTTGTGGTGCAGGTGTTAATTGCTATATAAGAATGTGGGACTGTAATAATCTATTTGCCGTTTAAACAGGCTTTATTGTAACAGGCCAGAATGAGGGCATTATTCACGTAGATAACCCGTAACATCTTATTGAATAAGCCCCTAACTTTTTTCCCTTGCAATCAATTTGTGCAAAAAGAACGAAGTAAACAGCAGGTGTAAACAGGGAATGATAAGTTGCTCTCTTCAGATGACTGGTTGCACAGTGTAACATTTCATGCATCCTGAATCTTTCTCTCAATATATGCATTGCTAGAACAAAAATGTCAAGATGGAGGGGACGCCAAGCCAACCTAAAATGTAACACTTTTCCCTCCAAAGGAGGCCAAATTCCCAGCTGCATTCACTGTACTTTTGGAAACACAGAGAACAAAGCGGGAAGTGAGATGTTAAAAATATGAACAAGAGATGCAGGACTGACGAGTGTGTTGATGGACAGTGGCGGATTTCACAATCCACCGCTCCTAGGCACTTGCCTGTGCAGGCCGCCTCATTTCTGCCGCACTCCTGCTTCTTTGGAATCCCAGCGTCAAAAGACGCCACGGACGTCATGAACGTGATGTTGCATGGCGCTGTGTTGTCGTGGAATGAGATGTCATGACGTCACGATGACACATTTCCATGGCAATGAAGCACCGTGTGATGCCGCGTTCATGTTCGCTGTGTCATTTGACGCTGGGATTCCAAAGGAGCAGGAGGGTGACAGAACAGAGGTGGCAGGACACATGAAGTGCCTTCCCATTAGATCCGATAGGCCAGAGAGCGTGCAAATACATATGGTGGTGGAAATATTTACCGCCCCCAAACTTTGGCGCCCTCGGCCGGGGGCTAACGGGAAATATGCCACTGTTGATGGGAGAGTACAGGGAAGGTAAAAGCGTGAAAGTGACCGATATGATCTATATGTAGCCCCCTTAATAGAATATAGCTATGTATGTGTAGCGGGTGTACCCCTAGGGTACTATAGCTACTGGTACTGCTGTCACCTGTGAGGGTAACTAGAGGCCTGAGCCTCCGCCACTGGGAGCCTGGGGTGTACTTACACTCGGTGCAGCGCCTCCACTGATGGGGGATCCCAACGTGGTGGGAGTGTGCTCCCACCAGGCAACCATACAGTAAATACACACACAGCTGTATGAAACAGTATTTACTTATCAGCACACTATCCTTGGCATATCAATAGCACAGCATCACATAACATTGCATAACATTGCATGCCATTGCATACCATCCCACCAGCCCACGTGTCCATCCTTGCATCACCCTCTGTTCTTAGTGTACCAATGTGCCAGGGCACTTAACCTCTTAGTGTCCACCAGCTATGAAGTCAGGGTGTGTGTATAAGGGACAGCGCTTCCCTGTGTTGGGTCCCGTTGGTGCACTTTGATATACTACCTAAGTAGTATGGTCCTAACCAGGAGAGTCCTTGGTGAATCCCACGTCGCAATGCGCTGCTCTGGCAGAGATGAATCCCTTGTCTGTCTCCCGGGGGGAGGGATCTCCAGCCGGATGATCCTTGACTGACTGTCTCTTTAAGAAATCAGCATCTGTTTCAGCACTCAGGCTGCACCACTCTCAGGCAATGTCCTGCAGCATTATCTGTCTCAAGCTATGTGAAAGATCCCTGCATTAAGGCCTTGCCTATAGCAAGCACCCTCAGCACCTCTACAGTGACTCAGGGGACTAACTGGGCCCTGGGGTTTTACCTCTAGCCTAGTCCCAGCACTGCTTCGTGGAACAACCTGCAACTTCAGGCTCCTGGTCTTCACTGACCGCTACCCCTCCCAGCAGGCAATAGTCCTTCCTGCTCCTTCGGCAGAATCCTGCAGCCTTACTAGCTCCCTGGTATCAGGTGGTGTCACTGCCCCTGAGGATCATGGGGATTGTAGTCCCGCCTACAGCCTTTAACATAGGTAGCCTCGTGCTCTCCCTTTAATGGCTGCCGCTCCGCACCTCGCGCTATTGCAACTCCTGTAATGGCCGCTGTGGACCTGCGCAGACGCAACCTCTCTGGCACTCTGCCGCCCCTCGCTGCTTCAGCGCATGCGCAACACAGCGTTCGTGCGCGTGCCCGCCCAACATCGCGGCGCCCTGCTGCGGAAGACAATGGTAACTCTATCACCCTGCCTGCACTCTGAAGGTAGGGGGGGGAAACGGAGCACGGGGAGCCCGATGGGAGGGTACCTGGCTACATCTGCATGCTGCCCTCTAGCTGTGTTCCTCTCAGGTGGGTGCTGCTGGTAATGAACCAATGACTAAAAGCAGAAGCAGGGGAATCTGGGAGTTGTAGTCTGAAATAGGGACACATGACATTACAGCAAATGAGTGCAAAGGTTCAGAGGGGACTGAACTAAGAACTGCAGGAGTGAATGAGGAACCAGAGCTGGAGAGAACGCAAGGGAAAATGCTTCAGCACCCTGAGAGATCATAGGCCGCAATTTTAGTTGCAGTGTGTGCGCGCGCGAAACATGCACTGAGGTGGGAGGCGTGGTGGATGCATCACCAGGCTGGTTTGCCCTTATTGACTGAACCGCTCATGTGACGCGGCAGTCGTGCGAAAATAATAAATTGATTTTGCATTTTTTTTTTTTAAATCGCTAGCGCACTTAAGCGTACTATGGGCGGCCTTATTGAGGAACACAGATTTGTACTCGCGGCGCGCGATGTCACCACTATAATCGCGACCTTATTGTCCACCAGGAGCCCTGCCAGTGATCCACCTGAGTAGCGGACACTGGCATAGAGCATCCATGTGTCAGCAGCAGGCAGCACGCATAGCGGATGCTCATTCCAAGCCAGGTAAAGGGTAAAGGTTTGTGTATTTGTGCAGTACAGGCCTGCTACATTCATACACAATCTAAGAGCTCCAATGGTGTGCACAGGGTCGGATGACCACGGGGAGAGACACGGGTACACACCTGCGCAGCGTCTTGTGTGAAGTGTTTATATCTAAGTGCATTGTGTATGTACTGAATGATCCTCACGTTTAAGAATCATATTGTTATATCGGTGCCTATCGATAATTATATTATAAATACCCTTGTATTATAAACATTACTATAGTCTGCCTCCCTTTGTCTGAATACAGCCACATCTGGGGATAAGGTATAGAGAAGGAGGACTCAGGCCCCTGCCTCAGCCGTAGATATTATTCTGAGGTAAATAAGAGAGGTGTTACATATTTGAGTGAAGTTATGAGATATAACAGGAAGAAAAGGGAAGGGGGAATCTGAGATGGAAAGAAAGGAAATGAGAAAGAAATCGAAGATAAAAGAGAAGTGATTAGATATGACAAGTAATTCAATTTAAGGAGAGGACACGTGCACACCACAATCTCCACACATTATTTTCAGAATATTAAATACCTACTGTATGTTTTATTCTCAATAAAACTTAGTAAATGTGTTCCTCTAACACATTGGTGGGCAACAGGCGGCCTGTGGTGGCTTTACCTACGACCCCCAACAGCTGGCAACCCCAGCAACCCACTTCCCTCTCTCCCAAGTGCAGAGGGAGCATAGATTTTGCTGGTATGGATTGTAGCTTCTCTCTGCTCCCTCAGATGCTTAATTATAGTGCACTGATAAATACTGACCCACTCATCTCCTGTGCTAAACATTAGTTACCAGCTTTAGGAAAGGAGTGGGACAGTATTCATCAGTATGCCGGCATAATGCAGCTGCCTGGAGGGGGTGGAGGAAAGCTCTCACACACAGCTGCAATGTCCCTGTGCATATATATGTATATATAGAACAACATTACCATTCTCACGTCCGGTAAAGGAAGACTGCACTCAGATCAGTATAGGCAAAAAAGTCTGTATTAGGCATCAATACAAAATGAACAGGCCGCTCAATCAGACTTTTCGGTTCCGGAGTGGAACTTTTTTCAACGGAGATTGGGTGGCCTGTTCATTTTGTATTGATGTCTAATACAGACATTTTTTGCCTATACTGATCTGAGTGCAGTCTTCCTTTACCGGATGTGAGAATGGTAATGTTGTTCTATTATTATTATTAGAGACTGGCACCTGATGGTGTTTTAAAGTGAAACTTCTTTAGTGGCACCTCATTCGAACTGGGGCAAAAATGGATTGTGGAGACAGAAATGAAACGGATGTGACGTCAGTGCTGGCAGTTGAGGCCGGGCTGTGTTCTGGCTCAGCCCGACCCCAACACTGACATCCCAACCGCTCAAAAAATCAGATGCGGCGCCGGCGCCGCTCCTAACGGCCGCAATTCCCCCCATGTGCATTGCTACTGTACAGCGGCTGCCCGGGCTCTCTATCCCAGCTGCGACATATGCGGCGGCGGCGATAGCCGACGGCGCCGCTCCTAACGGCCGCAATTTTCACCAGGTGGAGATGGGCATGGGCGGCATCCGGGGCAGCGGGGACCTGCTCTCCTGCTACAACCCGCTGACCGGCTTCTGGGACCAGGCCCGCTCTCTGTCCCAGCTGCGCGCTCTACCGGGCTGGAGACTCAGACAGAGCCCCCCTGCGCATGCCATTCCTCCCACACGTCCGCCGCCACGGTTCCTAACTGCCGTCGCTGCCCGCGCCCGCTGACATGCGCGGTAGTCATGGCGACACTCACGGGCGGCTCGGAGACCTCCTTGCGCTGCCGGGTGAATGAGGATGACGGCTTTCCCCCCCTCCTCCTCCCCCGCTCAACATACTCACCGCCGTCACAGCTAACGAGTGCCGAGATCCTGCACTGGTGCGGCTGCGCCGAACTGCTGCTGCTCTCCGCGGGGGGCCTCCAAGTTAAGGAGTTCTCCAGCTTCGAGGCCGGCGCTGCCAACCAGTCGAAGGCTGTGTTCGTGGTGAGCTGCGGGGGGTGAGTGGATGGGGTGAACTTCACGGCTGAGGTGATGTGGGCGCCGCTGCTGCTGGTCCCGATCTCCCCGCACCTATTCCTGGCCCCGGCCTTCTCCTCTCTCTTCCCGCTGCTACCAGGCGGAGACCTGCAAGCTCTCAACTGCAGCTGGCTGGACAAGAAGAGGATCCCGGGGCTGGAGGAGGTGCAGCTGCCCTCCTTGACCCCCCAAGCTACAGCTTCACATCCGGAGCATGGTTTCAGGGCTCCACCACCTGATGGAGGGTATCGGGGTGAGAGAGGAGTGCTTCTCTGTGGGGCACCTGAGTAGGATCATTGCGGGGAAGCTGGCCAGCTATCCTCAGACGAGAAACCGCAGGAAGCATACACTGACACACACACACACTGACACACACACTGACACACACACACACACACACTGACACATACACACACACTGATACATGCACACACACACACACTGACACATACACACACACACACACACACACACACACACTGACTGACACATACACACACACACACACACACACACACACACTGACTGACACACATACACACACACACACACACTGACTGACACATACATACACACACACACACTGACTGACACACATACACTAACACACATACATACACACACACACACACTGACTGACACACACACACTGACTGACACACACACACACACACACACTGACTGACACACATACACACTCACTCACTGACTGACACACCTATACACTCACTCACACACCTACTCACTCACTGACTGACACACATACACACTCACTGACTGACACACACACACACACACTCACTGACTGACATACACACTCACTCACTGACACACATACACACTCACACACCTACACACTCACTCACTCACTGACTGACACACATACACACTCACTCACTGACTGACACACATACACAGTCACTCACGGACTGACACACATACACACTCACTCACGGACTGACACACATACTCACTCACTGACACACACACCTACACTGACTGACATACACTGACTGATCCATACAGACTGACACACACACACACACCCCAGTGATGCGCCGAACAGCGCCCACAATTTATGTGCCTACTCCCCCAAACCTCCCACCCTGTGAGCTGCAGAGCACCTCCCATGTTCCGTACCTCCGCTGGGGGGCTGGCTGCAGCAGGAAACACAGCCCACAGCTCTGCTGGGGGGAGGAGACTCAGACAGAGTTCCCCGTGTCAGCAGCTACGTCGTGGTGGGGGTAGGTCACAGAGAGAGACATACACACCACAGTGAGACACACACACTGACTGAAACACGCAGACACACACACATACACACACACTGACTGACACACGCAGACACAAAGAATTCAGTTACTATAAATATAGATGTGCAAATAGCTAAAACATGCGGTCAAACTTTTGTGTTTTGGAAGTGAAATTGTTTTGTGATTTTTAATTAAAAACATCACCATCACAAATAAAATTTCTGTGACAAAAAACAAAGAAGTTTCACTTACTATGCGCGTGCTCAGCACACACAGCTTTTTTTTTAGTACATTGAGTGCAAGCTGAAATTTGTTTCTTTATATATATATATATATATATATATATATATATATATATATATATATATATATATATATATATATAATCAAAAAATAAATAGATGATACCGTTCTGTGGCTAACGAAATGCTCAAAAACACGGTACTGATACCTCTACACACATTATATATATATATATATATATATATATATATATATATATATATATATATAAATATATAAAAAAGAGTTCTTCAGTATTAGGTGATACCTTTTTTATTGGACTAACAATTTATGTCATAGGATAAGCTTTCGAGAGTTCTCCTCTCTTCTTCATGTCGAGCTTGACCTGAAGAAGAGAGCAGAACTCTCGAAAGCTTATCCTATGACATAAATTGTTAGTCCAATAAAAAATGTATCACCCAATACTGAAGAACTCATTTATTCTGCACTATCGCAACTGGACTAACACGGCTATTTTCTGCTATATATATATATATATATATATATATATATATATATATATATATATATAAACAAGAAAAAAAACAGACGCACTCCTAGTGTAATAAAGTACAAAAAATATTTTATAGGTCTAAAACATATAAAAAGCGCAATCACAAACAGAGCATAAAATCAAGCATTTATGAGATATACTCAATCGCCAAAGACTGCAGGGTTCCACGCCAGCCGTTCCTTAGGTGCCTCCTCTGCTGTAACCGATCACTCTTGAAGAGGATGATGTCATCACTCAGCATCACATTGAAGGTTCCCTCCGGTAACAACACTTTCTGCTGGTAATAGCCAACATGAAAAACTGCACACATCGCAGTTAGGGGGGAATCGGCAATCCAAATGCAGTCCACAATAATCACAAAGGTAGTCTCTCTGCTCGTGAGTACTTGCTAGCGTGCTCGCTACATTAGGAAATGCCCTATGCGTTTCGTCACTAATGACTTCGTCAGGGGCCGATTCTATTGGTCACAGTGGTACATTTATATTCAGACAGACGTTGTGATTAACCAATAAGAGTGGTGGGAGGATTCCCTACATGACACATAGTTTAACCCTATTTCATTGCCGGACAGCAGTGTTAGCCATTCTATAGCATAAGGAAGAATTGTTTACTATGTAAATAAAATATTATATTGAAACATTACGAACAATACATACAATATAATATAAACACTACAAACTTTACTTTCTTTTTTTTTTCTTTTCTTGTTTTTTCAGATATCTATGGGATTTGGTGATCCATATATTCGGGCTGCAAATCTCCAGTGAATAATTACATTCGTGGACTCAAATTTGTTGACTGGTCATAAATATATTTTTTTCATTTTTTTATTACACTGGCGACACACTTTATTCGAGCTTGGCTAGTCCCACGAATTCGGGTATACCCGGGTGTATTGAGGTTTGTGACTGTTTTCTGCCCGAGTGCATTGAGTTATTTTCCAAGCAGGGATTGAAGCATTTTATTCCCGCTGGCTGCAATACTGCACAGTATATATATATATATACTGCATTACAATTCATGAATTTATGCCATCTGGTAGACACGCGAAGCATTGCAGCCTATTAAATCCTAATCATTATCATTTAACAGATCAGCCGCCCATCAGCCAGGCATGAACCCAGGCTGGGAAGGCAAATGCAACGGGGCTTGTCAGAGGTGAGGAGCGGCGCATTCCAGGTATCTGCCAGGTACATACCGGGTATTTGCTCGAATAAAGTGTGTCGGTGCAGTACATATATTTTTTATTGTCCAATATTTTTTATATATATGTTTTCAGTAATACTTATATGTCTATTTTATATAGCTGCTATATTCGCCTTTAGGGATTTATTGGTCGTATAGCCTATTGCCATACTCTATCCAACACAGCTAATTTTAAAAGTTATATATTTAGTATAGTTTACTAAGGCGCTACTCCAATTTGTTTTTTTTTTCTTTATATATATGTGTGTGTGTGTGTGTGTGTGTGTGTGTGTGTGTGTGTGTGTGTGTGTGTGTGTGTGTGTGTGTGTGTGTAGCCTATCGACCCCTCCCCCCCAACCTCATATCGGGTACCCTAGAGTGTCTCTTGGTCTGGCTATGTGTTTGAGTGTGGTGCATACCTGCTGGACAGGAGGGCCTGAGTCTCCCGCGGTGACATGGGGGACAACAGGACAGGTTTCTGGGGTGGATGCCTTTGTTCTCCTCAATGGTGCAGGGCCTCCATCTGTAGTAGGCCCCAGGGATATGGGGTGGAATCCCTTCTTCAGAATCCCCTCCCAGGGATGAGAGATTCCAGTCTCCACTCTCTGTCTCTTTAAGTAAAACTCTTTATTGCTTCTCAGCAGCAGCAACAGCAGCAGCAGCAACAGCAGCAGCAGCAGCAGTAAATCAGGAACAGACAGTGTACACAGCTAGCTGTCCTCCATCAGTATGTCCCCCTGACACCACTCTGGGCCTAAGGGCCACCCAGAGATGGCATAGCTCTTCCCTTGCCCCCTAAGCAGGGCAAGAGGTATTTGGTCCACCTATGTATCTAACTGCTCTACTCATTCTCAACTCATTGACACACTACTACCACTAAATAGGAATCACACTGTCATAAGTATATTCAGCAGGCACCGCCCCTGTGAATCTTGATTGGACACAGAGTCAGGTGACCTACCTTCACTATCTCAGGGCAAGTGCTTGAGGTGGGGGAAACCCATGATAACTCCTGGCAGACCTGACCTTACACAGGGATTACTGCCAGGAGGAGAGTAGAAATATAGCCCATAAACTTACCAGGGATATATATCCCGTTCTCCACTCCCCTTAAGTGAGATAGGGGTGGGTATGCCATTATCTGCTACTTCTAGGTGCTGGTGCAAACCTGTAGGTAACAGGAGGGCTGAGTGCTCCATGGTGGTGCCAGGAAAAACAGGACAGTAGGGACAGATTACCTGGGCCTCAGTTGGTGCAACGCCTCCAGCCAGCAGGGATCATGTGGGGATGTTCAGGGGATCGGCCTCTACTGACGTTCCTCCATACACAGAGCCAGTAACAGACCGCCTGGTCTTTTCTGGGTGGTTTATTTCAAGCTGAATACTGATAGGTCCACACGCACAGGGTGTGTTCCAACCAGTATCCACCCCTCAGATTAACATTCTCAGAAGTTGCTAGACCAACCCTTGAATACTGATACAGTACATCATTCAAGGCTGTAATTCACACACAGGCCTAAGGAAGGAATTAGCCTTTCCACTGCCTGCACTAACAGGACTGACAGAGGAAAGGCCCAGGGAAAAGAAGTAGCTGCCGGAAGGCTAGGCTATATATATATATATATATAACACACATATAAACATACAGGTAATTCAGGGCACAACATTATTATTGATAGTCCAGAGAACTGAAAGGGTGCTACTACAAGGCTACTCTAAAACTATAAATTATAACATCAAAATGGCACGGACTTCATACTTGCTAAATGGGATTCTTTATTCTTCTAAGTTTCGGCTCCCAAACAGAGCCTTTTAAAAGATGTCTTCCTGAATTTCCCCTCAACATGGCGCCACAATGTCAAATGACGTCGCGTTGCCATGACAACAGGGCATCACGTGGCTTCGTGTCATCATGAGTTGTCACATTATGACAACGGGGCACACTGTGGCACAGCGTTGCTATGACAACGTGACACCGCATGACGTCACAATCTCACGTGATGTACTGTTGTCATGGCAATGCAACACCATTTGGTTTTGTGACGCAATGATGTGGGACAATGCAGGAAGACATTGCGAAGGAGAAGATAAGAGACCCTGCATCAGTTCCCTGCAATATTACCAGCCGGTAACTTGTATATATCAAGTGCAATAAACATTTTTTGGTACACCTATAGTGCTTAGTTGGGGTTTCTCTCCCTATTTTACTTATTATATTATCTATGCCCCACAGCACATCATTTATTCTCTGATTCCTAGGTATCTTGATTACCAGTTTCCTGAGATGTAATTAATGTGTGGCCTACCACTGCCCTAACACCATATTGTTCGTACCCAAATTCCAGAGCAATGTTGTAAAAAAACAAAAACAAAATTTCAGTTACTTCAGATGCTTCTGCAAAAAAAAAGTGTAAATATCTCATGTAACACCTTTATTCTTTTTACGTGCTAGTAAGGAGAAGTATGACAGCAGGTTCCAGGGATCGATATACCAATTAAATGACAAGATTACTCTGAAGATTAGCATACGGCTCAATAAAAAGAAAAAAAGGCATGCTTCACTAAGCCTATTAGTAGTAGACAAGCAGCGATTTTTATTTATGCTGTTGCTCCCCACTGATCTCTCACTGGATGTGCTATTTAATACTCACTGTGCTTCCAAAAATGTAATGAGTATGTATACCACACACTGTTCAACTACTAAAATAACGTTATATTGTGATGTTCAGATAACTGCAGAAGCATATCAAGAACAATCTTTAACACTCCATGTGATGTTGTTGATTGGACTCAAAAGAAGACTGTCATGAATTATTTTCTTTCTCTTTTCGTTCATTTCAGTAGGACGCATAAACTCGTTCAAAATACACTCGTTTGTACTCTGGAGAACACAATTACAATTGTATTGTAGTTCTGTCAAAATCAAGCAATGAACATTCAAAGCCATATATAATACAATTGAAGATTTGCATTTTCAATTAACTTTATACATTTAACTGTAAATGATTTAAAAAAAATGTATGTTTAAGTAACTTATTAGTAATGAACATTCAACTGTAAACTCATTGAGACTGTGATGGCAGATAGAATAGATATTTAAAAAAAAAAAAAAAAGGTTGGACATCTTTTTAGAAAGGAAAGGTATACAGGGATATGCCAAATACTGCTGCGGCCAAGTTTATTCGAGCATTTGCCCGTTCTTGGCCGCAGCAGTAGCCTGGCGCGCGCCCGAGGGTGACGGGCGCGCGCCGAAGCAGCGGAAGAGCGCCCTCCGATCGGGGCGCTCTCCCTACCGCTGCCGGGTCCGCCGGGTCCCCCGGAACCCCCTGCCGCCGTCCCGCGATCGCGGGACACCAGGGCTCCCTCGGGGAGCCCTGGACGCGCATGCAGGGGGTGCAGGCTCCCGAAGACGCGTGACCGCGCGTCATGGCGGCCACTAGCAAGCCGGGAAATCTCCCGGCTTGCGGTACCGGCCACACTTTAATAAAGTGTGTCGGTAGTGTAAGTATACATGGGAAGGATTTTGATCCAGGGAGAAATCCGATTGCCATTATTTGAAGTCAGGAAGGAATTTATTTTCCTCCTTGGAGACATCATTGGATGATGTTTAACGGGGGGGGGGGGTTTGTTTGCCTTCCTTTGGATCAATATACTGTAAGTACAAATATAATATAAAGTATCTGTCGTCTAAATTTAGCATAGGTTGAACTTGATGGACGTATGTCTTTTGCCAACCTCATCTACTGTGTAACTATGTAACTGTAAACTCATATTGCAAATAATAAATAGCATGCAGTATTAGACAAATGTATATTCAATAGTATTCAGTTATGAAGCCCTTTTTACAATGTCCGTGATAATCTGGAGATTTTGTAAAAACTTGGCAATTGAAGCCACAACGGTGAAACATATGTTGGGCAGGCTAAGCGTTACCACCTAGTGAGCTGGCTATATCGGAGAGATCTGTTGCCTATTCTCAGTTAGAGTGTTTCGGAGCCTTCAATGGGAAGCACAACACTCTGACTACTCTCTATTTGATATGGTTCTGAGTACAAGACACATACTTTGTGATCTTGAGATAGCTGTTTATTGCTCACCAAGACAGACCTATAGGTTCATTATTCCTTGAACCTGATGGTCTGGCACAACTGTGTGTGTATATTTATATATTTGCACCTAACCAGCTCAATTGAGTTCATCACACCAAGTTCGAGCGCACACATAATATCTGGCAATACTATTAATAATAATATTTTATACATTTAGGAGTAGTCCACAAACGACATAGAATTGTATTGGAACAACTACCACTGTTAGTATAATTATATAGCAGTAGGACATCCTGATTCAAAATAGTTGTTTCCACCTTACACTGTCAGTTTGAATTAGAGCACACAGTTACCTTCTCCGTTTTTAATTTAATTTTATTTCACTTTGGTTCACGATAGTATTGCTGCAATAAATATATTTTAATCAATTTATTAATAAATAGTAATTTTTAACATAGGCATAGGTGTTCTTCTGTGCGGCTATTAGGGAGCTTTCTTTCTTTCTTGTGTTCACAATTGCTTTCTCTCCACAAAAAATAGAGAGTGGAGAAAAAAGCAACAATAATACTAACAGTACTAAAAGACCTCCCAGGGCACTGCTTTAAGGGAAGTGTAGAAACAACTAAAATCTATATAAATTAGATAAATACAGTCGTTACACTCCAATTTGTATGTACAGTATACTCCTTAAAGAAGGATGTAATATTGAAACATGTTTGATCCAAATGTATCTTAATAGTTCTGCAGGGTATGTAATGCACAATAAACACTGGGTAATGCTGCATTGATATATTGATGAAACATAGATTTTAAGCTCATCTGTGCAGGGAATGTGTCTGTCGAATTCCTACAGTGTGTGCTGCGTTCCGTGCACTATACTGGAATCGTGAAGTGCTTCGAGTCCCATTGGGAGAAAAGCGCTGTATGAAATAAAGTTATTATTATTATTGAAGTCTTTTTTGTTAAGCTATTACTGCAATCCAATAACCAGTACCAGCTAAGAGCATTGTAAAAGTATAGGATTTTGATGCAAAGTAAAATTTAAGTGAACAGTATGTATACTGTATGTTGATATTTGTGGACCAAATAAATGGCACTGTGATATTAAACGGAGAGATATTAAGCCTTTCTGTTATGTGTGTGGGCAGGTATATTTTTATTTTGCATGCAGCTATTTACAAACTTGAAATTAGAACACAATGAATTATAATATAAAATTTGCCTCATGCATAAAAATAAAGGGAAAATGATCAGAAGAGATAAAATCTAAGTCCCAGATCCACAAAGGGTGCTAAGCTCTCGCATGCCTTTAATACCACAGATATAAATGGGAGTACAGGGTGGAAAAAGCTTAGCACCCTTTTGTTGATTGGGCCTAAGTGGAATATTGGGAAACTTACAGAGACAGT
The DNA here is from genome assembly GCF_040206685.1 of Ascaphus truei. NCBI lineage: Eukaryota > Metazoa > Chordata > Amphibia > Anura > Ascaphidae > Ascaphus > Ascaphus truei. Next base: position 90,794,940 of record NC_134490.1, read on the forward strand.
GGGGAGGAGTAAATGCAATCTAAGTATATTTGTGAAACCTCTGTAATACAGTAACGCCGCATAGGGAATAACACATCACATTTTAGACACATTTCTTGCTAAATTAAAAAATATGATTTATGCAGTGGTTGAAAATATAAAAGTGGTTACCCCTATGGTAATAAAATGTACAACTCCACACCTTTATTTTTAAATATCTTTCTCTCTCACTTTGAATCCCGACTCTCCTCCTCTCCTCAGACTCCCCTGTTCTTCTCCTTGGGGACTTCAACTGCCATATTGATGACCCCTCTCTCCCTTGGACTTCCCACTTTCTCTATCTACCTACTTCTCTTGGCCTTCACATTGGACTGCAGCCAACAGTTTTCACCAAAAAACTTTTCTCTCTCTCATTTCTCTATTTCACCCCTTCCTCTCTCTGACCATCATTTCATCTAATTTCTCTCTGTCATGTCTCGCCTCCTCCTCGTTTCTGCAGAGACATGCACTCTATTAACCTAACAGATCTTGATTCCACTTGGCGCTCCTCCCTCTTGTCTCTCTGCTCTGCACAAGACTGACATCCTGGCCATGAACTACTGTTCAACTTTGCCCTCTCTTGATCTACATGCCCCTCTTTTTCTCTGCCGTTCTTGTCCTTCTAACCCCAGACCCTGGGTAAGTGCCACACACTCATGTTGCGTTCCTGCACTCATTCCTCTAAATGCCTTTGTAAGAAATCTTATACTCTCGCAGACTTCCCTCACAACAAATGTATCCTATAATGTCTCAAGTCTGTCTGTCCTCTCTCAGGCTAAACAAACTTACTTTTCTTCAGTAATCAACACTCACAAGTCTAAGCCGCACCGTCTTTTCTCTGTCTTTGATTCTCTACTCAGACCACTGTCTGTTACCTGATTTCCTTTCACCATTTCACCTCAGGACTTTCCTGACTATTTAAAGACAGGGGGATTTCATTAATACATACACCCCCTCTGTATCCTCACATTCTTACTAACTCTCCTCCTTCCTTCATGAACTCTTTTTCTGCTATCAACAGAGGAGGATGAGTTGCTGCTGATCTCTTCTCCCTCTACCACATGCTCCCTTGACCTCATTCCCTCCCATCTCCTCCTACATCTTGCTCCTACTGTAATCTATACTCACACATGTATTCAACTCCTGCCTTTAATCTGGTACCTTTCCCTCATCTTTTATATACACAACTGTTATACGCTTAGTCAATAACAGCATGCTTGACCCTACCTGTCTCTAATTATTGTCCTGGCTCCTTCCTGCCTTTTGCATCTAAATTCCGTGAAACACTTGCATTCCTTCGCTTGCTCCATTTGCTCACCAATTCTCTCCTATATTCTTTACAATCTGGATTGTGCACTGCTCACTCCACAGAAATATCTCTCGATAAAATAACTAATGACCTCTATGCTGCCAAAAACAAAGATCATTACACTCTGTTCATATTGTTTGACCTCTCTGCAGCCTTAGATACTGTGAACCACCCACTTCTCACAAAAATATACTTTTCAACCCCTGACCTTACACTTGCTGTACAGAGCAGTCTCTGAATGTCTCTCCGTTATATGTTACGGGATGGCTCTCCGCCAACTCGAACTTAACATGCCAAAGACGAAGCACCTCATACTTACATCCAAGCTTGGCCCTACTGACGCCTTCTACTCCCTTCCACATTACTGTTGACAGAACCATGATACACCCAGTATCACAAGCATGCTGCTAACATGTCACATTTAACTCCTCGCTCACATTCTCCTTTAATATTCACAATGTAGCTAAAATAATTATTTCCTCTGCAACATTGCAAAGATATGTCCTTTCCTCTGTCACTCTACTGCTAAAACTCTAACACAGGTCCTCATTTTCTCCAATATTCTCTACTCAGACTACACTCGGCTGCCTCCTCTTCTTCCGCCATCTCACCTCAGGACTTTGCTGAATATTTTAAAGAAAAGGTGGAATCCATACGTCAGAATATCCCCTGTGTTTCCTTCTCCCATCCCACACCCCTTCTTAACTTTCCTCCTGCCTTCCTTAACTCTTTTTCGGCTGTCTCGGAGGAGGATGTGTCACTGCTGATCTCCTCTTCTCCTTCTACCATCTGCCCTTTTGACTCCATTCCCTCCCATCTCCTAAAACCTCTTGCTTTTACTATAATCCCTACGCTCACACAGATTTTTAACTCTTCCCTCTACTCTGGTACCTTCCCCTCCTCCTTCAAACATGCAACAGTTATACCATTACTAACTATCGACCTGTCTCCCCCCTGCTTTTGCATCCAAACTCCTTGAACGTCTTGTATTCTCTCACTTGCTCCATTTTCTCAATACCTATTCTGTTCTAGACCCTCTACAATCTGGCTTACGCACTGCTCACTCCACTGAAACAGCCCTCACTAAAAAAACTAATGACCTCCATGCTGCCAAAGACAAAGGTCATTACACTCTGCTCATACATCTTGACCACTCTGCAGTATTTGACACCGTGGACCACCCTCTTCTCTTTCACATTTTCAATACTCTTGGTTTTCGTAACAAAGCTCTATCCTGAATCTCCTCTTACCTCTCCCATCATACTTTCAGTTTCTCTTTTGCTAACACCTCCTCCTCCTCTATCGATCTCTCAGTGAGGGTACCCCAGGGCTCTGTCCTGGGACCTCTTCTCTTTTCTCTGTACACACTTTCTCTAGGTGACCTAATCACATCTCTTGGGTTTAAATATCACCTCTATGCTGACGACACACAAATTTACTTTTTGACCCCTGACCTTACACCTGCTGTACAGACCGAAGTTTCTGAATGTCTCTGGGCTATATCATCCTGGATGGCTCTCCGCCGACTTAAACTTAACATGGCAAAAACAGAGCTCCTTATGCTTCCTCCCAAACCTGGTCCCACTACCTCCTTCCACATTACTGTTGGAAGTACCATCATTCACCCAGTAGGCCAAGCACACTGCCTAGGGGTCACATTCGACTCCTTTCTCTCATTCTCCCCTCACATTCAAAACGTAGCTAAAACCTGTCACTTTTTCCTCCACAATATAACAAAGATACGCCCTTTCCTCTGTTACTCGACTGCTAAAACTCTGACTCAGGCCCTCATTCTCTCCCATCTCAATTACTGTGCTGTCCGCCTTCCTGCCTCTCACATGTCTCCCCTACAATCTATCCTTAACAAAGCTGCCAGAATCACTCTACTCTTTCCTAAATTTGTCTCCGTTTCACCCCTGCTGAAATCCCTCTCCTGGTTTCCTATCAAATCTCGCATCTCACACTCAATTCTCCTCCTCACTTTTAAAGCTTTACACTCTTCTGCCCCTCCTTACATCTCAGCCCTAATGTCTCGCTATGCACCATCCCGACTCATGCATTCTGCTCATGGATGTCTTCTCTCTACCCCCTTTGTATCTAAAGCCTTCTCTCGCCTTAAACCTTTCTCACCGACTGCCCCACACCTCTGGAATGCCCTTCCCCTCAATACCCGACTAGCCCCCTCTCTATCCACCTTTAAGACCCACCTTAAGACACACTTGCTTAAAGAATCATATGAGTAGCACGGTGGCGAATACTATACACGATACAGAAAGCATGACCCCATGCAGACGCACTTACCAGAATGCTCTCCTACTCCCTACCTGTTAGATTGTAAAATCTTCGGACTTCTTTTCCACAATGTTACTTTTATGTCTGATGCACTTATTCCCATGATGTGTTATTTGAAGTTGTTTGTTATTTATATGATTGTCAAGTGTATTACTACTGTGAAGCGCTATGTACATTATGGTGCTATATAAAGACATACATACATACATCTCGACTATTGTAACCTTCTACTGTTCAGCCTTTCTGCCTCTCATCTGTCTCCTCTTCAATCTATCCTAAACGCTGCTGCTAGTATCACTTTACTCTCTCCTAAATCTATCTCAGTGTTTCTCCTGCTGAAATCAATCTTCTGGCTTCCTATCAAATCTCATATTACACGCTTAATTTTCAGCCTCACTTTTAAGGCTATACGCTCTTTTGATGCTCCTTGCATCTCTGCCCTAATTTCCCACTATACAGTACACTGACTCTTGTGCTCTGCTCAAGGATGTCTTTTGTCTACCATTTTTGTATCTAAAACCCTAGAAAGTGATGATTTTAGGAGGGTGCTGTCTGGGATATGTCCAGCCCAGCAAACTGATAAAACTTCCGCTTTTCTAGAGGTGGTCACACTTGCTGATGATCAATTAATCAAGGCCATTTGATTAGCAGCACCTGCCTGCTACTTAGCATCTTAATTCCTATGGAAGCAGTAAGGGTGTACTTATTTTTTTACACATATCTTCTCCATTTTGGCTTTATTTTTGTTAAATAAATCATGACGGTGTAATATGTCATGTGGTGGTGTTCATCTGAGGTTGTATTTACCTAATTTTAAGACCTGCTAAGGAACAGGTGATTGTTATTATGTCCTGATATGTAAAACCATAGAATTCAAAGAGGGTGTACTTTATTTTTCAGACAACTGTATATTATCTTCAACTGTGCATGCAATGTCTTTTATATAATGTATAACCCTGTTCACTTAATGTCACTATGTATTTGTAACCATGTATTATTTATCACCATAACTTTATGCCCAGGGCTTACTTGAAAACAAGAGGTAACTTCCTGGTAAAACTTTTTATAAATAAATAAATAAAATAAGTATGAGGTGAGGGGGAGAGAGAGGTCTGTTTGCTGCAATGTGTGGTTTAGCCAGGGCTGCTACGCATAGTCTGAAGTGTGAGGACTCTTGTAGTGGGGATAGGTGGGCACAGAAAGCCCAAGTACTGAGAATAGTTTAAACTATGTACCTCTTATCCTGACCCCCGTGAGTCCCTGAGCGCAGATCTGAGCAGTATTTCTCTAACTCTTAAAGACAGACTAATACGTAGCCATTTCTCACGATATCCCACCAAAACCTGGCTCTAAAAGCACACTACCGGGTGCTTTAAATGCAGCACTTGCCAAGCATGTGAGCATGTAAAAGTAAGCAATACATTTACCAACATCAACAGAGAGAAAGAGTTTTCCATAAAACATTTAATAAACTGCAAAACACAAGGAGTCATATACCTAGCCACATGTGTATGTGGTCTAAAATATGTGGGTAAAACAAGACACCAACTAAGGAGAAGCATCCTCGAACATATTGTCTCCATCCGCAACAATATCGACACTCCAATCTCATGACATGTGAGGGAGGCACACGGAGGCAATGTAAAATCCCTGCCCTTCAAGGGATTGATAATATCTCTTAAGACACCAGTAAAGGACATTTGGACAGAAACCTATTACAGAGGAAAGCCAGATGGATATACAGTACACACTGAGAACCCTGTCCCTCAAGGATTAAATGAGGGATTTGTATACACCGCCTTCATTTGATTTACCCAGCCAACTCACCACTAATAATTTCATTAGACATGTATACATGTCATTTTGAATTTCATATCCCCTTGGTGCAAACAACCAGTACCTAAAATAGCCATATCTTTACTCTGACGATTAGGAACAGCAACAAAAAACTGCAAATAGCACACAGCCAGGGAGCCAGGTGAAAATTAAAAGTTCATGTACTGAAATAAATGGAATTGAACTTTTAATTTTCACCTGGCTCCCTGGCTCTGTGCTATTTGCTGTTGTTTCTTGCTGTTACTGGATTCCCTTCCATGGCTGGCACGCCACCACTACTGATCATTGGAGACTGTGGGAGTGGGTAAGAGACTTTATTTGTGACTGCAATAGTTGAGTACGTTGATGTTGGTATTATTCAAGTGACTCACAGGTCAATATATTTAAATACCCACTCCTTTGATCTCATGATGGAGTTATTATAAATGAAGATATTAGTCCAATTTTGGATGAAGTTCTACTGGGGTGGAGCACCCTATTTTCTCCTTGTTCCTGACGATTAGGACATCCTAACTATGGAATTACTATTTTGTGTGGATTCTCTCTTTTCATTATATATATATATATATATATATATATATATATATATATATATATATATAACCTCAGAATTATCACTCTGTGTGATACAGGCACACTATCTGTCATCTCCATGTTAATAGATACCTCAACCAAACAGGTTAATATAGTAAACACACTGTGTACAAAAGTGATATCTGATAGGACCGGTGCCACCCCCAAAGAAGCTGATTGGTTACTCAGCGAAACGTGCATCGGGTCAAAGGTTATGGCAAATACGCCAAGGTCATCTGCTGCAAGGCAGCGAGAGTTACAGGCAGGGAGAAATCCTACTCAGATCCTCGCTCGGGACACACAGGGGTCGGGATACGAGGTATATAGTTTAAACTATTCTCAGTACTTGGGCTTTCTGTGTCCTTTGTTTTGTGAGGTGTGTGCTGGGATTCTTCTCCTCTGTGCATGCACAGCTCACCACCTATATAAAACCCTCTCCCACCTAAAACCTCTCACTCACTGCCCCAAGCATCTGGAATGTCCTTCACTTTAATATCCGACTAACACCCTCTCTATCCACCTTTTAGACCCATCTAAAAACACATCTCTTTAATGAAGCATATGGGCAGCTCCACTGGCCGATACTATATACCTCATACATTGACCTTGGCCCTTTACACATGCCATTACCAAAACACTCTCCTACTTTCTCTGTACAGTACATTCTTCCTACTTAGCACTTAGATTGTAAGCTCTTCAGGCAGGGACTCATTTTCCTAATGTTACTTTTATGTCTCTAGTGAAGTGGTTTCCAAACTTTTTTTGGTTAAGGAACCCTTAGTGAAATTCTGAGGAACCCCCAACCCCCTCTAATAGCATCACTGAGGTCAGATGCATTGTAAGGAACCCCAACCCTCTCTAATAGCATCTCTGTGATCAGATGCATTGTAAGGAACCCCAACCCTCTCTAAATACGCGTCTGAGATCAGGTGCATTGTAAGGAACCCCAACCCTCTCTAAATACACGTCTGAGATCAGGTGCATTGTAAGGAACCACAACCCTCTCTAATAGCGCGTCTGAGATCAGATGCATTGTAAATTCTTCTGTGTTTCATGCAAATTTTCTAATGACCAGAAAATAGCAGGGAATCCTTTTGGGATGCCCGGGGGGAAAAAAAGGTTCCCAGTAACCCTGGTTGAAAAACACTGCACTAGCGTGTATTTCCTCTATGTATTATATATGTCACATGTATAAATGCTGTGAAGCACTATGTACATAGATGGCATTATACTGTATAAAGATTACATACAAGATATGGGGGCGAATTTAGAGTTAGTGGAGTCATAGCACAAACTCATTGCACAGACAATTTTGTCTATTTTAAATCATTTACTGTTAACTTTGTATTTTTTCTGTTTAAGACCTCTCAATTATTATCTTGAAAGTATGAAGAACTCTCTTAGTCCAATAAAATAAAACACTTTTCATGCATCAATTTCTTTACTAGGATGTGTAGAAAAGTGCTCCAGCTTTGCATAAAGTTTTGGACAAATGGCGGTTTACACCTTGTAAAAATAAGGACCCGATTTAGAGTTGGCTAAAACTAGATGCAACACACTGTTTGAGTGAGGCAAGGTAATATTACTATATATGCCTAATTTATTTAAAACGAGCTCAATGTGGGCATTTACACATTAAGTTGCTCCTGTCATATTATCGGCCAATTTAGAGTTGGATTAATGGTGGTTCCTAATAAAGGAACTCTTCTTAATTATGCGCCAACAGGGACTATGTGCAAATTTTGGTACATTTTAAGAACCACCATATTAAACACTTTTATTTGAAAGCCATGGCGGCGATTTTCATGCACACGTGCTACTTAACCATGTTGCTGTTCAAGAAAATAGACCAAGAACCCACAAAAAGAGAGAATTTATAGCGCTAGAATACTCAATGAGCATGTTGACTTCCTCTAGATTACATTTGTGCTTTCTTTCTCAGCATGCGGTTGGTGCTTTATTCATCCATCATTATGTTGCAGAGGTTGCTTCTGCTATGCAGAATTGATGCAGACTTAAAGGAGGCCCTTAAAAATACAATTTTATAGGACGTGTATTGATTTAATTAAGTGCTAAAGATGTGCAGACATAATTATTAAGTACACATGGAAAGTTAATGCACATATGTATATAGCAGGGTCCCCGGTCCCCGGTATACCCCACCCCCCAACCCCTGCTTACCTCCGCTACCGCGGGGGAATGGGCAGAGTGTGAGGCAGGTCCCAACAGTGTTGCGGGGGCGCCAAGGTGCTGGTGGCTTTTGTGGCGGGCTCGGCAGAGGCTTCATCGGCTCCCTTTGCAGGGTGCCGGCATGTTGTGATTGGCCGCACATGTACAGAGAGAGAGCTGAAGCAGCAGCCATAGGCAGGATAGGCTCCGCGGGGACTACAGCCCCCAGCAGGCACAGGGGCAGCCAGGTACCCAAGCAGAGCCAATAGGGCTGCAGCATTCCCTGCACCAGGGAAAGGATAATTGGCGCGCCAGGGACCACACTACTCGGAGCTGGCACAAAGAAGAGGTAGGTTGTATGTGCAGGTGTCTGTGGCACCTGCACTAGGCTAGGTACCCCTCATTAGGCCCTGACTCATCTTAGTTTGTGGCTGCTATAGGGATAGGCCCCATTGTCAGGGACACTGCCCCGCTTAGCAACCCTAGTGTCAGGGACACAGCAGAAGCTACACAGCATTTGTGGCCTGTGGTCTGGGACCAGACCACCACTAAAAAGCACAGACATTCTCTTCATGGTGGGACACTCCAACCAGATACCACCCCACGCGGAGGTGGACTCATCGCGGACGCTGCCATCATTGTGGACGATGCCATCACTGGATCAGCGGATCCTGTCTTCCTTTCTGTCAGAGCGCCCGGGTGCTGGAGCACGCGGCAGGTACCTCATTTCACCTAAGTGCACCAACTATACACGGGCTAGTGGGGCAGCGCTGTCACAAACACTTGGGTGGGTGGGTAGTTGGTTCTGTGGACACTGGAATGGTACGGTGCCCAGAGCACCTCAGTACATTGGGGTAACCCCACAGGGGTATGGACACGGTGTTGGGAAAACATAGTGAGGGGTTCCGGCCCTGTGATGCCTAGAGCGTGACCCTACAATCGAGAGGTAGAGAGACTGATGAGAAATTCCGTGACGTCACCTTCAACCGGCCGAAACACTGGAAGTGACATATCGGCTCCTGGCAGAGACGCTGAATGGAGAATTGCAGCGGCAGCGGCGGCGTGATGTGATTCTGAGATCACCTTACCTTCCATGCTGTTCTTCCATTGGGATCTTGTAAGCCTCCAATTTCATTGTTTTGGATAAATTGTGTATACCTTTTCACCCTGGCTTCGTGTCTCTCTCTTTTGAGATTGCACCTCCTACTGGCTCCAGCCTGTGATCATCCACTGTAGTTGGAAACTGCTTATTTATGTTTAGCATATTGTGAGTGTTCACTTTGTAGCTTTCCACTATTTGTGTTTTATTTAGACAATATTGCACTATGTAGTTTCTATACTTTTTAAGGTACCATCGCTCCCCTGGTTCTTCTTTGCCTAGTGTTGTAATAGTAATACATTTTTTGTCATTGCATATATGCACAGTAAAGTGCTATTGTCTTATTGCATCAGTGTGTGTTGTACATCTATGGTCCTGCACAGGGTTATCCCACATAGTTAGGATCCCCAGCAGGTGAGGCGCTGTCACTTATCGAATTACACCCCAGGCTCCCAGCGGCGGAGGTTCAGGTCTCCTGCGAGCCTCAGGTAACGCACACACCGTAGATGCCTTATCTCCCAGGGGGTGGGGAAAGTGCGCTACATGTAAGATTGTGAAAGACATAAAAATGTATCTTATATCTCTTTATAATAATATTAGAACAGTTGTTCTCGACTCTGTTGCCCCTAACTTTAAATTGTGGTCTTTTTTTTAAAAATACTGTAGTAATTGTTTAACATTCTCTTCTTTGTGAAACTGCTATTTTTGCGACTACAGTACCTCTACATTCGGCCCATGGTGAATATTATACCAAGGGATTTAAGATAGTATAAATGAAGAAAACTATATTTAGAAACAACCAAGTTATCAGAGATGACATCCTAATGAGTCACATGGGCATGATGGAGTTTTGCAACTATTACACATGATGTTTATGAGCATATGCAATTACTATATTCATTTCTACTTTCACTGTCTATATGATAAGCAAAGTTATGAAGCATATAAGCTCACTATGGGGTAGATCCTCAGAAGGCCGTACATTTTTACCTAATAACGTGACATTCACAAAATAGGGAACAGACATTATTTTTCCCAGTAACGGTATCTTCAAAGCTAATGAGATGCAAAAATAATGTCATTTGTCAAAGCACCAGTGCTATTAACTGTGATTTTCATGTCTCCCAGACATACACTGCACATGAGCAATGGTCAAACTTTAAGGTGCGCTATTAAGGCAGCGCTATTAACGGAGATTTTCATGTGCGTTACCAAAAGCTAATGCAAATCTTGTTATAATTGTTGCACCTTGCTAAAATATTCCCCTTGCCCTGCATGTCAGCCCTGGTAGCTGCAGGCAGTGCCAGGGTTAATGTCTCACCAATCTAGCCATGTGAGTCAGTTCCCCTATAATGTTTCCAAAATGTTGCTATTCTTAACTATTCTTAATCTGCCCAGTTACTGGGGCAGGATAATTGCCACTCCCTAGATATAAAAGGTGGACATCCACCCTTTTTATTTCAGACCCCTAAAGAGGACCTTAACATCAGGGAACCTATCACCATCTGTACCCCAACTACTAGACCCATCAAGGGGGGTCTCCAGGTCCACCTGGCCTGTGGGGTAAAATCAGCAGAGTTCATCATCTTTATCATTCTTCAGGCAGGGACTGTATGTTTCAGTATAGGGCCTAAAACAGATTACACTACATGTAAGATTCTGTTACTGAAGGGCTAGGGAGAATCTCTATCTAAGGCTGCGTCCATAGATGGACCAGCCGTGCTGAGGCGTGCTGACGCTCCGCGCTGAGCCCCTGCATCCTCAATGAGGATGCCTTGAGAGGGGGCTCACGCCTCATTACCATATGATTTGCATATAAGTAAACCTAAGGTCCGTTAAAATATATCCTTCGCTAATGTTTAAGGCAAATGGCTGAACATCATAGTGCTAATCACCTTTAGGGATACTGTATGTGTTACAGATATCAATACATTAAACATAGATAGTCACGTTAAAAATGTAACGAGCTTCGGTGGATTTACCCCGAAGTTATTTCAGCAATTACAATTTTCACTGATATTTTGCCAGACTGATCAGAGCACTTTATTACTAGCATACATCGTGTGTACATTTATATTGGGGTGATATACTTCGTCCGATGTATGTTTATTTTTGAAGGATTTGAATTCAATTTATTTATTTATATTTTTATATTTGATATATCTATGCCCCCCTTTAAGTTGTGAATTGTATATGATGATGAGATATTTTTTGAGGGAGGTGTCCAATAAAATGTATACAGATTTATTCCAAGATCATCCATTACTTTCTTTATTCTTTTTTATATACATACAGTAAATGCATCTTATTGAAGGGCAGCTATTATAAACTACAGTTCTAGTGTGTTGCCTTAACCCCACTCACACACATCTAAACTGCCCGTATCCCATACTCATACAGTACATAAACTGACCTGTGCCACACTCGCATACCCAAAATGACACTCACATACCCCAAACTGCAATAACACTCACATACCCCAAACTGACCTGTAATGACACTCCCATGTGGAAACTAACCTGCAACCATAATCGCACACCCAAAACTGACCTGCATCCACTCACACACACAAAATCACTTGCAACCGCAAACCAAGACACTTAAACTGACTTGAACACACACACGATCATGCAACTAAACTGAAACTGACCTGCACTCACACCAACCAAACTGACCTGCACCCACACTCAAACTGCACAATTACTCAGACTGACCTCTGCCCATTCTTAGACCAACCTACAGTAATTTCCCTCCTTCTGTCACAGATGCAGGTAGCAAGAAGGCCCAGAGAGGAGTAGCAATGTGTGGCTCAGCATTATCCTCCCATGGACTGAATGAATCAGCAGGTGCTATGCAACATACACAGATAATTCAGCTTCTAGGAGGAGGTCATGTGTTTTTTTACTCAATAAATTGAAAGCACTTAGCCATGTGATGCGATCACAACCATTTTGAATAGATCATAATTTAAGCTATGTTTAATACAATTGTAAATCTTGGCTTGAATCCGTATATACAGTATGAAAGCATAGTAAATAACAAATATCAGAATATACAGTACAATACATAAGCCTTCTTTAGGGACTAATGCCTAAACTAATTACATAGTGTAGCAGAAATGCCAAAATTACAATGCCCATCAGCACATTTAGCATGAGTCCCTTCAATGAAAATTGTTTATTCCAAATAGAAAACGGATGTTTTTGTACCAAAAAAAAAAGGTTCTGGAATCACAATCAATGAAAAATGTAATTTATATCTAAATGATGATTAATAATTTAGTATAGCTTCAAATTAAATAAGGGACTGTGGCAGAGAGACTATTCACAGTCTTCAAGTCAATATTTTAGCAGCATCATTTTTTTGTTACTACGAGGAGTTTCTTACAGCTTCACATGAAAAATGTTTACAGTTTGAGTTTAACACATAAAAAGTAAGGGTGGGCACTTTTTACTGGTGATTTTGCTTTGGAGTCTAAAAAATGACTGTTTTGGTTTTGCTGGAAATTGATTGGTTTGGGATTTTAAAAATATATGGGGAAAAAAGTGAAAATAAACCGGAATATTTTTTTCACAAATGTTCACAGGTTCCTTCATTCAAAAAAAAATCAAAGTGTTCACACAAAAAACCCACCAACTATATAAAACAAATCTAAAATTGAGCCTTTTTCAGGTTAGGCTTCACTCAGATTCGAAAATGAGTACAGAAATGTTACTCAAACACCTGAACAAGCGTTAAAGGTCGGATTTTGAACCCATGAACCTACCCTTTCTCAATAAAAAAAAAGCTTGTTGATATCCTATGAGATCCCCCTCAAAAATCGCTATGTGTTTATGATGTGCAATAAGAATAGAATAAGTTACAGTAAATGAAATGTATATATTTTGGAAAAATAGGTTCAAATGCACCTTTAACTTGTCACCAAGTAGAGATTTGGTCACATAGAAAGCCTTTTCTCATTGTATCCATGATCTCATATTCCTGTATATTGAGATTATTATTTAAATGTTGAAATTCCTTCAGCCCTTATGTAAAATGGAATGATTCACCAAGGCTCATACAGTCCCAGCAAGAATAAGAATGAAATGTGAGGTGTTCTTGCTCTGACTCCTATGTTCACCTACAATGGTTATGTAATGGAAAGAGAAACATTTCCATTTTATCAAAGATGACTAAATTAAGTTCAAAGTTCCACTATAAAAATGAACACTATGACCTTACAGCAGCCGTTCTATCAGCATTGTTAAACTATTCTTAAGCCATCTGTGTTGATATGGACTATCATTGTAAGGTGCCAGTTACACGATTCCCTACCCCGATTCACTGCCCTAGTATTATCTTTATCACATTGATAACTTGAGATGGGATATAGGATCTAAGAAGAACTAAGTAGCTATATCTGAATAGATTTTAAGCATTTTCCATCTCCTGTTCTTTAAATAAAAATGTAAATTGCTGTCGTTTTTTTCCCCATTTATTATTTTTTAAGGTCACATGCGAGGGATGATATAACTTAGCAATTAGTCTTTGATGAACATGGTAAGGTATCCTCATGCTTCAAACCATAGCCCCACTTGAATTGTCAAAGATAAAAAAAACTAAATCCATTTAAAATCACATGATATAAAGCACAACACAGCAGGCATGAGTAATGCTTGATTTTTAGAGCGTTCATTATCAACAGCAGCCAAAATAATTAAATGTTATAGGGTTCTTAAATTAGCTTGCTTCCTGACCTAAAGGCTTCCTAATAAGCTCTCCAATAAAATATTCACAGTGGCATTAAAAAGCTGAGAAATTAAATGCTTCTTTTAATTCAGAACTTCTCAGCATAACATTGTCTGCACTAAATATTTAAGGGCAAAGAGAGAGACATACACTCTGGCTTGCAATATTACTATTCACTTCAATTGCAATCAGTCCAAGAAAAAGTGCTGGAGCTATGTAATAAGACATCCCTTAGTTAAGATGCTATAAAGCTGCTTCTCAGTGCCGGAGAAGATTTTAGTCGCCTTCATTTGAATGGAGCTGATCTCTTCTCCGGCACTTAGAAGTGACTTCACAGCAAACTGTATATGGGACTACTGTAAATGAGCAATTATCTTTGCATGTGTTTTATACACGCAGGTGCTAAATTACAACTTCCCTGGAGCAAAACAAGTGAAACATTATTGTGGCAAAAATAGAAAAACCGAATCAGATGTTCACATTTATCAAAGGATAACAATCAAAGAACAGATCATTCTAGTGCAGTTTCTCGTAAACATAATTTACCATAAGAGTACCTGGAAAACTTGAAAAGGTACAATTAACAAAGGAAAAGTATTGTAAAGATTTACTGTTTGCCATGTTTCTCAATATACAAACAATGCAATCAAATATTGTATGTTAAATATTCGTTTCTATAGTTTTTCTTATCCTATTTCTATCCTCAATTATACTACTAACCTTTTATTAACATGTTTTAACTGTTTCTGATAAATAAAATGTAACTTATGACAATTACTATAACTTTGTTTGTTAATATGATCTTCCAAATACCCAAAGAACATAAATGAATATTAAAGTAAAGCTCACAATGAATACTCATAAAGCTCACTTTCCTACATGTTATTTTATGTATTTTTGTTTTGCAATTACATTTTCTTTTTGGTTAATTTTATTTAATCTTCTAAATATTTGAAGGGCCTGTGCACCTTTATATTGACACACATAACCTTGAAAAGGTCATTTCACCCAGCACAGACAAAACTACCTATATTTATAAATAATCAGTGTAACACATCTGTAGAACATGTGATATACTAACAACGTCCCACTTAATATTGTGTGGGATATACGGTATTGTGACAATGTAACACTATTTCTAGCCGTGACTTTTCAATTAAACTTATGTCATTACTGTAGAGACATACAGAATAAGGAATGCAAAAATTATTTGATGTTTGTCTTCCGTCTTTTATTCTTTCTCAAACTATATTTGAAACAATTGAACAATGTATTCAGGGCCTTAAATGAATGTATAACTACATTGTGGTGAAGACAAAGTCATTAACAAGGTTGAAAAAAATCAAGCTCACAGCTGCAAACCTGACGGACATCTCAACTTTCTCTCCATTACCAGCACTGGAAACATAATAACGATCATGCCCTTTAGTGAATAACTCCTCTTTAATACACCCTGCAATATTCTGCACAAACCATTTAGCAGTATGGTCAAATATAGCTTCTAAAGCAGATGTAATCAGTAGAACTTTGGAGGTGACTGATCTCATATTTACATGGTACATACTCTTTATCCAAGTCAATTTCATAGTTTAACCTATTCCAATCATGGGGTTAACAACTTTTCTTTGACAATTATTACATATAATATAAATCTGCAAATAAACCCAATTAACTTTTTCTCTGATAAAATCATGATTATTCTGTCACATGGCCAACGGAGGCAAACTGTTTTTCTGGCCAGATTATGGTAGATCTTTTACGTTTGTCTATACTGTAAGTGTGCTAAAACAGTTAAATAATTGAAAAGCAAAAGCAATTTAAACTGTTAATCTGCATTACGAATTTCCCTTACTCTGCTCAAAACATTCAAACAATATGTAAAAGTTTGCAAAAAAACAAAGACATGTTCAAAATGTGAGAAACTTCACTTAAAATAACAAGGAACTGATTCTAGCAATTTCTAAAGTTAGTGTAATGCTACCCGGCTCACGGGTACATTTAGAACTGTTCACTTCGCAGAGCGTTTTAATGGACAACCGGTTTAATGCTGGCTAGTCCAGGACCTCCCAGGGGAGCTGTTAAAATGGCTGTGGGTTCTTGTGCATGGTGGAAAATACGGGAGGTTTTAGGAACAAAAATAAGTGCCAGAGACTTTCAAAATAAAATAACAAATCTTTATTAAACTATTTAACGGTAAAGTAGTGATCAATTTTCATAAAACAACAGTAACATTTCCCCAAAATACAGTAGCAATTATGATTCCTTATCAAAAGCAATCATCAAGGATTTCTGGATTTCACGTTTACTTTCTAGCGGGAGCACTATTCTTTGGTAGGGGTTTGGAAGTTGCATCTATAGCTGCCGACAACTCTGCTGAGGTTTTAGCTAAGTGATCCTATTAGTGATTGTCATTCTGTGAAAATTAAAGTGAAAAGCTAGAGGAGTTAAAGCTGCAGTTCAGTCAATATCCTGCATGTGTGTTTTTTTTAATAAATCAGTTCTGTAGTAAGAAAAAATACTTTTAGCATTTTCTGTTTTTAATAAAACAACTTTGAAAGACCAATTTTCTTGTATTCTATTTTAACAGCCATTTGCTAAGGCACTGCCCCTTCATGTCCTGTCACAAGCTCTGGCACACCCCTCTGTCAGCCCTGCCCTCCCTCTAGCACATGTCAGTGCAGGAATGCTCATGAATATTCATGAGCTTCCACTGCCAGTCAAGCAGATTATAAACAAATCCCAGCTTTTAATATGTCACCAAATTTCGACCTATCAATACATGGAAAACGAATTGACCTGCAGCTATACAGTTCTTTAGCTAATTAGAGATTGCACACACGAAACTATTGAAGTAAAAAAATAAATGTAAAAAAAAAAAAAAAAAAAAAAAGACTGAACTGCAGCTTTAAGCTCAGAGGACATGATTTAAAAAATAAATTAAATTAGAAGTTAGTATTTGCCTAATAAGAGGTTACCTTGGAGGGCTGGGCAAACTTATACTTTGACCACAATATATAACTGAAATTGAAACCCCAATTTCAATTAAAATATTAGAAATATTTAAATATTTGCAGGCTTTCATGCAGCATGATACAAGTAATAAGAAAGGTTTAATAATAATGAAATGTAATTGATAATGGATGCGTGTTGATCTTGATTTCTTTTGCTTTTAGTCAAACCCCAATAGCACCCTTGTAAATGATAAAAAAAATGGCATATATTTTTTGTCACTGGGTGAGCTTACCACAACACGTGAAACAGGGGGCCTCCTGTATTCCTGTCTATCCATAGCAGTTTAAAGGGCTTATTCTATCAGCTGAAGCGTCCGAAAACAGACAGATTGACCACTTCAGCTGATATAGAATATGCTGAGCAATGCACATGGTTTCAGCTCAGTGGCTCAATCTCTGGCCTTTCTGCTCCATCCATTTGCAAATCACAGAATCTTGGCTCAGATCCTTGTTACGTAGCTTTCAATTCAATACAGCATTCAGCTTCTACTTTCAGCTCCAATAGCAACAGCAAGGTACTGTAACTACCCATATAAGATAACACGCTCAAGATGTTACACAACTCTCTCCTTGGAAACACCGCTAATTATGCACTTTCCTATAGTGACTAATTATATTACGTACAGGAAAAGCAAGCCTTCAAACATCATATACTAACCCATTAAATATCATAAAGAGGGCTATATTTTCAATAGCATATTTACAACATACAAACTATATTTTTTTATATATTACATTAATACATATAAACATAGTGATCAACTCTTTATTATTATACTGGATCCCTTATTATAAGTTAAAATATGAATACTTTGTATTCTTACTTCCTGGTAAAAGTTTCTCCACCTACTGCACTTGAACCCTGTTAATTGTCCTCATGTCTCTCACCGTAGTGTCAACATATTGATCAGTCTCAACATATATGAGCATATATAGGGTATTTAAAGGTGCAGTCAAACTTAACAACATACATTGACCTAGCAGTAAAGTGCAAAGGAATGCACTCTGCCATGTAAAAACGTTATTACAGTATTTGACAAGCTGGTGGTTGTTTTAGAATCTAGAATGTTTAGTTTAGTCCTGAATAAAGCTTAATAACAATGCAGACTTCTATGATTATGGGGTAAAAAGAGACTGATTTAGAAACAAAATACACTATCAACTCCAAAATTGCAAAGATTACAGATGAATAATAGAGCAATTTGTGATAGAAAATCACAAATACACATTTTTAAGCATCCCACATGAAAGGATATACATTAATATTTCTCCAGGATAGAAATCCTCTTGTAAACACCATAATAGAGTACATTATATGGTTTAAAAGTCAATTTGTTTATTAAAGAAGTACAAAATTAGAGTCTATGCAACATTGCACCCTGAACAATGACATACAATCTTATTTCGTCTAACATACAGGTACAAAGATTACCCTGAATTGTCCTTTTTTTTGCTACAGCCAAGTAGCACAATAGGCATATACAGTATAAGAGTGTTTTCTATAACACCGTACTTACCATTTCTGCTTTCTTCATCTATAGCAACTATAGTTGCTGGGGGACCAGACCTGGCCAGTTTGCAATCTATAAACAGAAAAAGAGGAATTAATTAACTAAATGGCTGTCTCATTACGTTAAGTAGTCAAGCAATGTTTCTGGTATGGTCATTCTAAGAAAGATGAAATTGTTGGTATCCAAGCACTCCTGCACTGAGCAATGCACTTTAATGACTGCACAAAATGATCACACAATGTCTACTTGTATTGCCACAACGATGCACATAACAGAAGCCTCAATAACTGGAAGCGTTTGGTGCCCTAGAATACAACCGTCAAGCTTCTGCCACATCACAACATAGAACTGGTCACTTCCAACACCAAAAAGCTGTACTCCCAGCACTGCTGCCCCTTGCCCCGTTTTCAAAAGTGTTTATCCCTTTACATTATATGTTAATTGGGCTTTTTAAAACATGCCTTTCTCTGAAGTCTGAGTCAGACGTGACTGAAGCTGAAGTCCTTTAGGACTAAGAGGATATTATGGTAATTTAACAAAAAAAAATAACATAAAGAGATGATTAAAAGGGAAACATTGTAATTAAAGCTTCACAACAAAAACAAATATAATTGCAATTTAATTGTGATCAAAAGGATCTAATTGAAACGAGTGAGCTGAATTTGAATAATGTTATAAAGAGAATGGATATGAATAACAGACAAGCAATGCTCAGGACTTTCAGCTTTGAGATCTTACCCTCATATTGCCAATCTGCAGTCAAAAGTATATTCATCAATGGAAGCAGAGAAGAATTATGAAAGAAAAGAAATAAAGAGTATAATAATTCTTTTAGAGACTTCACATGCAATTACATTAGAATAGAATATATTAATAGAGAATTATTATAAAATCCTGCACGGATGTTAGGTGAACCTGTTAAATCCTATCATTTTGCATTTAACCAGAATGAAATTAAGTTATTTCTTAAGAGATAGTATTATCCATTTTGAAGGAAACATTGTTAATATTTCTTTATATGAAATGAGTACAGCTTGTTACATTAACCAATGAATATTGCAAACGTCCTCATAAATGACATGTAAATGTCAGGCATTGCACATTTGTTACAGGCTACAAAATAAGTTAAAATAATAGGATTTAACTGCAGTACGTTGTCATTAAAGAGACAAATAGTGAAAGGAATAGGACATATACAAAGCCAGTTAGTAAACATAAGACTGAATTGACTGAAGATAGATATCACTCTTTTGCCTTGGACTTTCTGAGGAGAAAAAGTGTAGAAAGTTGAAACTGCAAGTAAGTGTTAGTAAAATGGTGTACCTTTACATTATCCGCTATTACAAAATAATACAACTAGATTTTATTTATTCATTTTCCTAAAAGTTAAACATGTTTACCATATTTCAAATGTACTTTGAAGTACCACAACTTAATCAAATGGTAACCACAATTAAAATGTTCTATAAAAATAACTGTGTATAGTAACTTGTAAATTTAGATTCACAATAAAAGTATGTGTGTAGTAACTTGTGATTGTTATTGTGATTCCCAAAACGTGTCTGTGTGTGCGTGTGTGTGTGTGTGTGCGTGTGCGTGTGCGTGTGCGTGTGCGTGTGCGTGTGGTGAGTGTGAGAGAGTGTGTGTGTGTGTGTGTATATTTATATTAACGTGTGAAACCACAGCGATATCCCTTCCCGCTTTTTGGTGAGCTGAGGTTTTTACATTGGAGCACCAAACTCAAGGATACAGTTTCTTTATATAGAAACAAAATATTAAGAGAGTAAGGTTTATTCCCAACATACAGTTCTGCAGCATTTTTTTTATATTTGCAGTCACAGAAAGGATCTCACACACCCAGAGACGTAAGGAAGGACAACATAATCAGGTTTGTTTTAATTCCTTCTTATATCCTCAATGAAGTGTAAATCTGCATTATGTTTTCAGTTTTTAAACAGGTACAGACTGTTTTATTAAATAAAAAATGACAAACTTTTCTGCCGTTTTGAAAATGCAAGTTACTCAACAAATTTCTCTATAAGGGTCACAAACCTAATAAATATATATTTAAAAAGTTACTTTTCGGATGAACAGGTCAACTTTCTCTGTATGCCCCAGCCTCTCAGTTACAACGGCAAAGTATTAAGCAAAATAAATAAATCATTTACTAAGTTTAGGGTCCTATTCAATATTCTCCAAACCTCTTCCTACCCAAAATGTTACATTTTCTATTGAATTAGGTTGAAAGCGTCTCAGCAAAATGTTTAGGGTAAGAAGTAGCGAAAGGCATTTGCATCACTAAAACATAACATTGAAAACATTATTAAAATATACATTTTAATAGACAACTAAAGGCCCAGTTGTTCACTGGGAAGGGTCTTGCTCACACAAAGGGTGGAACTTAGGGTGCTGCTTTTGGGTCTATTTAAAGCAGCAGTTCAAGCTGCAATTTCCCCCCTTTAATATGTGTATCAATACAATCCACACAATGATAAGTTATTATACAAGTTGCTGATCAATCCGTTCTCCTGTGATCGATAGGTGAAGATTCGGCTCTGGGGTTCACTAAATAGTTGTCAGTGCAGCAGAAGAGGACCAAAGATGCAACGTTCTGTGGGGAAGATCAAGTGACAAGGCAGTCACTAGATACAATTGGTGCACTGCTAGAGAGAGGGCCGGGCTCAAAAAGGTGTCTGCCAGAGCCTTTTTCAGAAGAGGAAGGGGATGTGACTTTGTAAATGGCTGCTATCAAAACAAAAAATTCTTGTTACATTACAATACATTAAAAATGTCATTCAGAGTTGTTTTACAAAAAAAATGCTAAAAGTATTTCTCATCGTACAGAACTGATTTATTAAAATAAAACACACATGTAGGATATTGCTTGGTCTGCGGCTTTAAACTTAATGGGAAAAAACATGGGTGGGAATATGTCCCTGGTAGCGCACACCTAGCAGTACTATGACAATGGACATAAAAATAGCTATTAATAAGCATATTAAAATATTGGAGACCTACAGTACACATGTGCTCACAATGCTCTATTATTTAAAAGCGTATCTAATAACAAATATATATGAACATAAAGTTCGATACACCTAGTCCAACTGCTAGAGTGATAAATGGAAATAAGCTAAAATCTGCGTAGTCTCTGAGGATGCTATCTGCTGTCTGTAACTGTTTTGCTGGCAGCCGTGGATTAGTAAAATATATTTTTCCCCTGTTCCAATTCTAGTTTTTAATCTACAGACTTTTGGTAGAATTTAGTATCCGCTAGTATAAATATACCTCTATAGTAGTGCAAAGTGTTGAAATATAGTGAGAGGTAAAAGGAAGGAATATATTGGCAGTATTCCTAGTGTGGCAATTTGCAATGGATTAGTATGGTATACATTATATACCCCCTCCCCCCCCTCTATTTCAAATCTAGTATCAGATCTACAGACTTTTGGTAGAGTTTAGTATCCTCTAGTATAAATATACCTCTACAGTAATAAAAAAGTGTTGAAATATAGTAAGAGAAGTAAAAAGGAAGGAATATGTTGGCATTATTGCTTGTGCAGCAATTTGCAGGAGGAGAGATGCTTATGCTGTCAGTGAAAATGGTTTTGTGTTATACATGTAATGTCAATGTTCCAAACTGACAAACGGGGTTCATTTGATAATAAGTAGTTTATTGCAAAGTATGATCATACTCATTCAAAAGTCTATAAGACTCTCTGCCAGGGAGTGTCCAAGCAGGCTTTTTATACATTTAATTTCCTTTGTCTAAAATATGTTACTAGGCAGATTATACTAACCACTCCTTAATTCTTAAACCAATCATTTTACAGTTCATTAAACCTGGTTAGAACTGACCTAAAACATCTCCGAATAGGTACCTGGAACAATCTCTCACTAGGAATGTGGGCGTTACTTCAGTCACAGTCGTAAATCTACTTAGGAGCGAAACCCACATCTACACACCACACATTCCTTCACACAAAATGGAAACTAAAAGCATAACTGACTTGACAAAATGGAAACTAAACATCGCTTTCAATCCTTCTCACATCGCTTTCAATCCTTCTCCAGAGACCCCCCCCCAGTCCATTTCAGTAATATATCAACAGTATCTTCATTTCAGCAATATTACTTCATCAGTAACATTCTGTATGGAGAACAAAACGGAGATGTACTACAGGATTAACTAAAGCTGGAGCAGCTACCATTGTAACTGCATTAGATAACTGCATTAGAGCAAAATATGGGCTATCATGCTATGGAACCCTCTAGTGCATCAGTGGGCGCAATAACACTGCTACATCTGTAGGTTTTCTATATAGAGAACACCATATAGATTTCCAAATTGGCCAACAACCCCCTGGACTAGCCAGAATAAAAATTACGACCCAGAGGACTGTGACTGTCATTTCACAGCACTTTAGCGTTTATTAAATGGCAAATTTACATGCAGATTTTTCAATCCAGCCGAAGAAGGCTCCATGTTATTCCTGGAGCTACGTCATGTATCTCTTTTATTAAATAGGGATGAGGGGGCTACAGCTCTTTTTCAATTCTTTTTTTGTGAACACATTTCCAAAGCTGGAGTTTACTGATTCGAGTCCAAAGGCCCATATTTACACAGTTGTGCGATTCTCTAAGACAACTATTGGCCAATGCACTTTGTCTATTATAGATTCAATCACATTTAAAAAAAAAATCTTACTTTTGAAGGACAGCAATCAAACATTATATTTCCTATTGCAGGTGTAAATTCTATGGCAGAATATCTAATATGGTAATTAATTCATTTAAAAAAAGTATTTAATATATGTAATTTGTATGTTAAATTAGTTACATACATTTTCAGACTTTGAATATTTTTTTACATGTATGTGTTATTTATTATAGCAGGAGAAATCAGGTTCCACCAGTGACTTGCAATGTGTCAATAAGAAAAACTCCAGATTAAGTCTACAGTATCAATCATGCATAACCAACTGGGATCACCAAATTTATAGCGGAATAAAATATGCTGCATTTGTTATTATATTAACATACTTGAAATTTATTTTTAACCTATAAATCTGGCATTGCAGCTGGTGTAATATCAGTATGTTGGAGCTCATTTAGAGTCCTGGCTCAAAAAATCAGATGTACCTAGCATAACTGGGTATGTATGTATGCATCTATGTATGATGGTGGAGGCAGGTCTCTAAATGAACTGAAGCATTTAGTACATCAACTACAATGCCAGATTTATAGGTTGAAAATAAACTTCAAGTATGTTAATATAATAACGAATACTGCATATTTTATTCTGCTATGAATGTGGTATATAGATAGTCGTTTACTTTCTACCACCAGATAGGAATTGTCACGGGAGACCAGGACTAACACAACTCGCCAGACAGAACAACAGCATTAATAAAAGTGAATTTATTGATAGAAGATAACCACAACTGTTCGGAACATAATATAAAACAGTGGTGCGCAAACTGGGGGCGCAAGATTATTTAGGGGTGGCATGGGCTGTGTGCGGGGAAACCTGGGGGCAGGCAGAGCTGTGGATAGGAGGCCAAGAAGCTCCATGCTGAGGCTGCTTCTCTGCTCTGTCTGCCTGCTTCGTGGGCGGGGCTTTTCTTCCCTGCACACAGACAAGCCCTCCTCCTCCTGTGTCACCCACTTTTCAGCAGCATGGGGGACAGGAGCAAGCTTACAGTAGTACTTCCTCCCCCAGGTGTGTGTGTGACTTATGATTGAGTGTGTGTTGTGTCTGTGTTGGTTGTGATTGAGTGTGTGTGTGTTGCTTGTGATTGTGTGTGTGTGTGTGTTGTGTCTGTGTGTGTTGTTCTGTGTTGGTTGTGATGGATTGTGTGTGTGTTGTGATTGTGTGCATGTGGATTGAGCGTGTGTTGTGTCTGTGTTGTGTGTTGTGAGTGTGTGTGTGTTGTGTCTGTGTTGGTTGTGATTGATTGTGTTGTGATTGAGTGTGTGTTGTGTTTGAGTATGTGTGTTGTGTCTGTGTTGTGATTATGTGTGTGTGTTGATTAAATGCAGCAGTGCGCAAACTGGGGGGTGTTTCTCTCCAAAGCTTGGCGCTTGGGGAGACAAACAAATTTGACTTTGAAGCACACTCAGCAGCAGTCAATGTGCGCGCACACACACAGCCACACAAAAATAGCCACTCTCATATTTGCAAAATTATGCAGGACTCCCTGCGCTCATGCTTGGAGAGTTGATGATGTCACCGCTCTCAGCGGCAGCGTATACGCAGCCTAATTTTGCAATCGCAAGCTGTTGAAATAAGTATTTCGACATATTTGTATTTACATTGTATACCTAGAAGAACAAAACACAAAAAAGCGCAAGCTCCATAGCGTGTAACTGTGTACAAATTGGGTGAATTTATTTAAAGAAAAGTGTCCCTAGGAGATACACTTACAGGATTCTAAAATAACAAACATTGGAGAGCATCTGTAAGGGGCGTCATCTACAGAAGCAGGGGGGTCCGTCAATGATACTGTGCACCTGATGTGGCTGTTTGCAACTCCTGCCACGAGTGCTGCAGCATTTCAGCATCTCCAATGCTCAGATCACTTCCGTGTGTAGTTCACTATATATAAAATTTTCTCATATAAATGTCTGAAACTCATCAAGAGATGCATCTGATAATGTGACATGAAGTTCATGTAATTAACTATGGTGGCTTTTAGTGATTAAAATTAATGTAGCATATATTTTCAAACCTAATATTGTATATAATCTTGACTGTATTAAGTATGGGTCTACAACTAATTATACTATATGTATAAAATATATATATATATATTACAATTATGTATGTTTGTATGTATGTCTTTATTATATATTGCCCTGACGAAGACAATACTGTGGAAACGCGTAGGGTGATCATTTGAGAGAGGAACGCTACTGTGAGAGGATCATTCTTGTTCCCTAAGTGTGTGACCAGAATTGGCAGTAAGAGAGCTGAAAAGGCTACGGTGTGGATGGAGCTTCAGATGGAGTAATTTGAAAGCTGGACATCTCGCGCGACGTGAACAAGCTCCCCCACGTGATACGGAAGCGGTGAGTGAGGTTGGGTTAGTAGGAGGAAAGCCGTGCGTCTGGAGATGCTGAAAACATTGATCTGGAATCCCCAGATGGGCACTGTGAAGAGGGGTGAGTATACGGAATATACAGAAATAAGTGAAGGAGAGGCAGTGTAGCCCCTTACCCCCCTCGCCCCCCGCCCCCCGCCCCCTCTCTCTCAAACAGCGTACTGCACATCACACTACAAACAGGCAGTTCTGTCCCAAACCCACCACGCAGAAGATCATCACGGAGGGTAAGGAGAATTACTGGGACTGACACCAATTTGTCATTACATGTGATATGTGACAGGAACTGTGCCTTAAGGATTTAGTAAATATTTTTAAAGTCTCTTTTTCATATTGGGACTATATCTCCACTTACAATTTGTCATCACTGTGCCTCAAGGATATAGTAAGTCTTTCTAAAGACTCCTATTCATATTGGAACTATATCTTCACACACAGTTAATTAATTGTGATCCTCTCTCATTATTGCATATATTGCATTTTTAGTCATTGCATACCCAATGTTGGTTACTATTTTATAATAAATTTTCAAGAAGAATACTATCCATCTCAGCTCTGTACTGACTATAACAACATCAAGTCCTGTTAATTATTTTGTATACCATTGATTCAACCAACAGATTCTACGGATGTGGCATTATCCCTTATTGATCCACAATTGTAAATGGTGACAAGTTTTACTTCTTTAGAGATTCGAATAAGCTGCTCCTCCATTCTGAATTTATAGTGTGGGATACACTAATTTTTTATCACATTTTTTTTTCCCTTCCCCGGTTTTATTCCTTTGCGCCTCGGTCATCTGCGCCATTCCTTCAGTTTAGACTGTGGTGTGGTCGTGCACCTAAACAGCAGCAGTGGAATCAGGGACAGGTAGTCACTGGTAGCACCTCCTCCAGTTGTATATATTGTGTCACTGTTCACTTATATATTGTGTTGATAATATAATTTTGATGCGCTTATTGTTTTCTTTTCTATATATATTACAATTATGTATGTCTTTATTTATATAGCGCCATTAATGTACATAGCGCTTCACAGTAGTAATACATGTCACAATCATATAAATAACAAATAACAGATCATGGAAATAAGTGCTTCAGACATAAAAGTAACATTTCGGACGAGAAGGAGTCCTTGCTCCGAAGAGCTTACAATCTAACTGGTAAGTAGGAAGAACGTACAGAGATAGTAGGAGGGCATTCTGGTAAGGGCGTCTGCAGGGGGCCAAGCTTTATGTATCATGTGTATAGTATTAGCTACAGTGCTACTCAGATGCTTCTTTAAGCAAGTGTTTTAAGGTGGGTCTTAAAGGTGGATAGAGAGGGTGCTAGTTGGGTACTGAGGGGAAGGGAATTCCAGAGGTGCAGGGCAGTCAGTGAGAAAGGTTTAAGGCGGGAGAGGGCTTTGGATACAAAAGGGGTAGAAAAAATGCATCCTTGAGCAGAACACAAGAGTCGGGGTGGTGCATAGTGAGAGAATAGGGCTGAGATGTAAGGAGGAGCAGAAGAGTGTAAAGCTTTAAAAGTGAGGAGGAGAATTGAGTGTGAGATGCGGAATTTGATAGGAAGCCAGGAGAGGGATTTCAGCAGGGGAGACACTGAGACAGATTTACACTGGCGACACACTTTATTCGAGCTCGGCTAGTCCCACGAATTCGGGTATACCCGGGTGTATTGAGGTTTGTGACTGTTTTCTGCCCGAGTGCATTGAGGTATTTTCCATGCAGGGATTGAAGCATTTTATTCCCGCTGGCTGCAATACTGCACAGTATATATATATACACTGCATTACAATTCATGAATTTATGCCATCTGGTAGACACGCGAAGCATTGCAGCCTATTAAATCCTAATCATTATCATTTAACAGATCAGCCGCCCGTCAGCCAGGCATGAACCCAGGCTGGGAAGGCAAACGCAACGGGGCTTGTCAGAGGTGAGGAGCGGCGCATTCCAGGTATCTGCCAGGTACATACTGGGTATTTGCTCGAATA